>NC_143567.1:83409250-83716500 GCF_054136105.1 Typopeltis vanoorti
GAAATTGATGATGCTAGGGACTTGGGGATAATAATGGACAAAGAGTTGAAGTTCAGAGGGCATATTGCAAAAGTTGGTAATTTAGCTGAAAGATTACTTGAATGTTGACAAGCACACTAACAAGTAAAGGTAGGGAAGTTATTATCCATCTTTAGATTATGATTCAGCCACATCTTGACTACTGTGCACAGATTTGGTCACCTGAGTTTCTTGGGGACGTGAAAGAGAGGATTCAGAGACGAGTGATCGAGATGTTGACAGATCTGTGAAATACTCCCTACGAGGATAGGTTGAAGGTTTGTGGGTTAAAAGTTTAGTTGATAGGCAGAAAAGAGGGGGACATGATAGAAACTTTAAAGATATTAAAGAGATTTTATAAAATTAATGCAAGTGAATTTTTTCAATATATGGAGCAGAGCTACTGCGACCAAGTGGGTCCCCAGGTGGAAAATAGGGGAATGGTCATCAGAAATGGTGGTTAGCTGCAAATACCCAATTAGCAGTCCCGGACCAAAGCGGGTATGTCTGGAGGCCCTAAAATGGCAGCCCCATCACTAGACTAGGTAGCAGATGGTTGGTAACCAGCCCAGCTGACAAATTCTTATACTCACAGATTTCAAGGGAATAAAACCAGACAGCCGAAACAGATAATGAAACAGAATTGGAAAAAAGGACTGTGAACTGGATATGGATCTGAACAGTAAACATAAGAGGCATCAATCACAAGATCGAAGATATACAAAAAGTCCCAACAGAAATGAAAATAGAAATAGAAGTCATTTCAGAAACAAAGAAAAAATCAAAAGGCTCTACAGAACTTTAGGACTACAGTTTAATATACAGTGGAGTACCCAATGAAAAACGAGCTGCTGCAGATATAGCCATCATGATCAGTAATAAAGGAAAAGACAAATTTCAATTATATAACTGGATCTCTGAAAGAATAATAACGGCTAGACTTAAATAAGAAATTTATTACAATCATAGGAACATATGCACCAAAGAAGGGAAAAAAATCTGAAACAGAAGAATTCTATAAAAACCTCCAAAATGTAATTCAGAATACAAATAAATAAGCTTATTTAATCATTGCAGGCAATTTCAGTGTAGAAGTGGATCAAATACATTTAAATATTTAATAGGATCAAGGAGAAAACACCATAAATAACAATGGAAGAGAACTCAGGGAATTTGTGGCCTGTAATAGTTTGAAAATCACCAACAGTTTCTTTAAACACAAACACATAATAAATATACATGGGAAGGCAGAGGATATAAAAGTATCATTGACTATATAATAGTGGGTGAAAAACTAAAGAAGATGGTAAGAAATTGCAGAGTATACAGAGGATGCAATATTGACTCAGACCATTATTTATTAATCAGTACTATTAAGATCCTGAACCAGAGAAATAGAAGCAATACAAGAACACAAAAACAAAAGCAGGAACAATTTAAGATAGAAATGTTACAGCAAGATAATATCAAAGAAAACTTACAAATCATACAAAGAAAATAAATGAAGATATAGAAAATGAATGGCAGAACATTAAACAAATAGTAAAACAAGTAGCATAGGAACAAAACTGCAAAGAAAAAGGAAAGGACTCAGAACCTGGAATCCAGAAATAGAATCCTTAAATGGTTAAATGATAGAACCATAGGAAATGAAATAGAATATAAAAGAATCAGAGCAATAACAGGAAGAGAAACCAGGAAAATCAGAAGACAAGACTTGTAAAAATTTGTATCAAGATTACAGCATGACATAAATGGACCTCAACTAAAGAGCTATAAAATCATTAAAAAAATGACTCAAGAAACAAAGGATAATTTACAATTAGAAGGCCGCTCCACAAAAGAATGGACCAATCATTACACCCAGCTTCTAAACAGTAATAAACAAATTGAAATAAAACAAATAATAAGTCAAGAAACAAATGAAGAACTAATACAGTTAAATGATCTAAAGAAAATATTGGAAAAACTAAAACATACAAAAGCTACAGGAGAAGATAGAATAAATTCAGAACTATATAAATACAGCTCTAAACATTTCAATTACAATTAATTAAATTCCTAAACGCAATGTGGGAAGAAGGAAACATCCCACAAGAATAGAAGACAGCAATAGTCATAAGCATATTCAAAAAAGGAAACAGAAAGGATTACAGAAACTACAGAGGTATATCCCTATTAAATATGTGCTATAAAATATATCTAGATATAATTAAAAGTAAATTAACACCATGGGCCAAGGAAATTATTGCAGAAGAACAATGTGACTTTAAGAAAGGAAGATCTGCACAGATCCCACATTTACCCTCAAACAGATTATAGGAAAAAGAATAGAATTTAACCTGCCAACATACATGGCCTTCCTGGATTATGAGAAAGCATGCGATCAAATCAACAGAACAAAATTAATCAATATACTGTGTGAATTGAAAGCTCCACCTCAACCCACAAAAGCAATAGCAAATATAATGGAAGAAAGCTATATTAAAATTAATAATGAAACAACTGAAAAAATTAAAACCAATAGAGGTCTTATTCAAGGAAATGGATTATCACCAATACTCTTCAATATATATATATATATATATATATATATATGGAAAAAATTTCAAGAGAGTGGAGGAAAAACAAAATCAAAGGAAATAAAGAATTGACCAGCCTTTTGTATGCTGACGATCAAGTTATTTTTGCTGAAAGGGAAGACCAATTACAGAAAAATCTACACGTATTGAATAAAACAATAGAACAGTATGACATGAAAATCTTAATAAATAAAATGAAATGAATAGCATTTCAAGGTAAAGAAATTAAAAGATGTAAACTAGTCATCCACAACAAAGTAATAGAACAAGTGAACAAATTTAAATATCTAGGAAATTACATAAGCCCCATTGGAGAAATCAACATTGCATCTAAAAAAGTAAAAATTCGTAGCAGTCATTGGAACTTTGAACAGACACCTCAATAAACAGATGTCTAGAACAGCCCAAATAAAACTATACAAAATAATAGCCAAAGCAATTCTGAAATATGGAAGTGAAACATAGACTTGGGGAGAACAAGATAAAAGACAAGTGGAAGCTGCAGAAATGAAGTTCCTAAGACCACTCACAGGCAATAAAAGAATAGTCAAAATAAGAAAAACAATTATCCATAATTAACATAACAGAAGACATCATGAACTATAGAAAGAACTGGAAAAACCATGTAGAAAGAATGAATGAGGACAGATGGCTAAATATTGCCTGGAAATATAAACCAAAGGGACAACAATCAACAGAAAGACCCAGGAGGAGATGGGCAGCAGACTTTTTAAACCCTTGAAAATGTTACAGGCAAACAGTTGCCTAATACGCGAAGCCATGAAGAAGAAGAGTCAAATAGTCAGAGAACTGGGAGCCATCTGGAGAAGTTGTCTCATCTCCTTTCTCATCTGGAGAAAGAATTTTTTGCATGGAGAGTAGTGAGTGAGTGGAATGGATTGCCAGAATTGGTGAGTTCCCTGACAGTGCATGGATTCAAGGAGAAGTATAGTAAGATTTGTGTGAATAATGGTTAATTTGAGTCTCCAGACTCCATGGAGATGACATAAAAAATAATAATAATATAATCCAGGGGTGGTGGGGATACAGGAGAATGAAGATAACATGCACTCACAAATTAGCATGATGAGTACAGGTCGAGTAATTATTATGGGAATTTCAATGATGTGAACATAAATTGGGAAGAAGAATGGTCACAGGCAGGGAAGGAAATGAAATTTATACAGCTGCTGAGAGATAATTACATGACACAACATATATTGGAGAGTACACGAGATTTAAGAGCACTAGATCTGATAACTGCATCATCAATTTAACACTCAAGCAATGCTACTTAAGACATGCAGAATTTCTCTTAAGAAGGGATATATGTGGAACTACAAAGCAGGTGATTAAGATAAGCTGATGAGACAGCTTTTTAGCCGAACAACTGAATAAGAATTTCAAGAGTAGGGGTGTTGTTGGTGCATTGGGGGGGGGGGGGTCAAGGGGGCATTTGATGAAATCAATATATTGTGCAGACACACACACACCAAGATTCTGGAGGAATTATAATGAAAAAGGTGACAGTATGCCCATGAGCACTATAAAGTGCAGGCAAGAAGGATGATTTGTTTTTAAAGAAAGCCAAAGCCTAATTATGAGAGAAAGCTGGATGATGATACCAAAAAAACCATTAGGAATTCTTTCTCTGTGTGGCAATATATGAAATTATTGAGTGTATTTTGCAACAGTGTATGATCTAGGTGGTGGCATTGGCTGAAAGGATGAAGAAATGGAAGTGCTTAAAATATTGCAGAAACTCAATATGAATATAGCCATGGTATTAAATGGCATATTGGCCTGAGAATGTAAGAATTTTGAAAGGAATTATCAGCTCCTCTGACCAAGCAATTTAATTTAAGCCTCAGTAGCGGGAAGATGCCATTGGAATGGAAAGAGAGCAAAATAACCCCATTGCATAAAGGAGGCTCCAAGACAGAAGTAGCAAATTGTAGGCCAATCAGCATCTCAGGAGTAGTGGTTAAGATAGTGGAAAAATTGGTGAACCACGAAATTCAGTACTGGGTGGATAGAAATATGATACTCTATAAGGGACAACATGGTTCTGTGAAGGGCAGGTCTTGCCTTAGTAATTTCCTTACTTTTCATAATCAGTTGACAATAGAGTTGAATAAAAGAAATGGCTACTCAGTGATGTTGCTAGACTTTGCAAAAGCATTTGACAAGATTTCACATAGAAACTCTATTGATATAAATTCATATAAATTGGAGCAAATGGAGATGGATATAAATCTGGTGAATTGGATTACAAGGTTGCTGATTGAGAGATACCAAAGAGTGGTTTATGGAGCAGTTGAGTCCAAGTGAGACTTGTGGTGTACCACAGGGCTTAGTAATTGGTACTCTGGTTTAATTTGTATATCAGTGATATAGAAATTGATTTGACAGGATATATTCAGTTGTTTGCTGACGATGCTAAATTGAGAAGAGCAATGATAAATGAAAGTGATGGAAAGATCCTGAAGAAAACTTAGACAAAGATAAATGACTGTCAGTTTAATGTGCCCCAGTATAAAGTGATGCACATTTGGAAGAGATTATTATTATTAAGAGAGACTTCCAGAAAGTCAGTGACTCATCAAGGGAGGCCACATACTTCATGCACCAATATCATACTTATTCTTGAACTCATTCACACTGCTTGCACTCACAACATCCAGTGACAATCCATTCCGATCATGCACCACCCTCTGAGAGAAAAATCTAGCCCTCACCTCCTTCTTTTTGGCATTCATTCTCAGCTTCCAAGAATGCCCTCTTGTCTTCAACCCACCCTCCATAAATTGAAAATTTTCCATCAACTGAAATCCTGTATGATCCTTTCAAGGGTTTGTAAGTTTCAATCATATCACCAATCTTTCTCCTGTTTGCTAGTGTCTGCAGTTTACAAATTCTCGATCTATCTTTGTAATCAGTGTTCAACAATCCTGATGTCATTTTTAACACTCATCTTTGCACTCTTCCACTATATCAGAATCACAACGAAACCCAGGAGACCAAAACCCCCTCACAATAGTCCAAGTGAGGTCTTATCAGGACTTTGTGAAGAGGCAAAATGATATCATTTTCTTTAAATGCGAATGTTCATTTCGTCATTGCAATTATCTTTTGAGTTGTATTTGCAATCTTTGCTACATGGTCCCATTGCTACTAACACTTCAAGATCCCTGGCCTCATCAGTTTCTTCTAGCATAATCCCACCAATATAATATGACATTGGATATCTAATCACGACAAAGTGAATGACTTTACATCTACTGACATCCATTTTCCCATGCCCACAATTCCAGCCTATTCAAATCATTCTGCAAGTGGTGCATATCAGCAGCATTCCTGATTACCCTATCTATCTTTGCATTATCAGCAAATAGCTGTATGTTGCTTGTCAAGCCTTTCCAATATCATTAATGTACAGATTGAATAACAGTGGACCAAGCACTGATCCTTGTGGTACACCACTTGTTACCTTAAATCTTGCAGACTCACATCCCGTGTACCACTTTTCGATATCTGTCAGTCGGCCATCCTCTTATCCATGCTAATATTCTATAACCCAAACCCATTTTCTCCAATTTATGCAACAGTCTACCATGCTATATTCTGTCAAAAGCGTTAGCAAAATCCAAAACTATCATATTGTATCCATTCCTCTTGTCTAGTTCAATGGTAACATTGTTATAGAATGTGAGCAAGTTGCTAAAACATGACCTTTCCTTAGTAAACCCATGTTGTTCATTGCAAAGTAGAGATTCACTGTCAACCCATTTCTGAATGTGAGTCCTAACCAATTTTTCCCAAATCTTCACCACCACTCCTGAGATACAAATTGATCGATAGTTGGATATATTGGCCTTTGCACCACTGTTGTGCAATGGAATTACCATACATTCTTTCCATTAATGTGGAATCTTTCCTCTTCTGAGACTCATATTAAACAGCCTGGTGAAAGGAATAACCAGTTTAGCTGAACACTCTTTTAGCACGTGCTGATATTCTATCAGTCCATATTGCTGAATTCTTATTCAGTTTGTGCAACAACTCTAATACGTCATCCTCATATACCTGAATTTCTTCATCCAATGAAGAGATAGCAGTGAGCTCAATGTTGCATACACCAGGTTGATAGCTTTTAACAAAATGGGCACTCGTTTGTTGAATAATTTCTTTTGCATCTGTTACCTTCATGCCATCTGCCTTTAGAAGTTATTCTTTCATATTTATTTTTTCTTTTACTTGGAGCATAGCAATAGAATTCTTGTGGATTGTCTTTAGCATGCAGAGCCAGTTTCTTTTCATACTCAGACTTTGCTTTCAGTACAAACAGTTGTGACTATTCTAGCCTGCTGCTTATAATTTTCATAACAGTCATCATCCTTATGCACATTGTATTCCTTCCGCATCATCCTTTTCTTACAAATCTCTTGCTTTATAAGATTACACATCCGTTTGACTCCTACCCTATTTATTTTTTGAACTCTCGGGATACATTCTGATATCGCATCATTTAAATATTGTTTAAATGCTTTCCATGCATTGTCGATATTCTTCCCTTCCACCAATCCCATTCCACTGAACTCAGTATACTCCTCAGTTGGTCATAATTTCTTGCTTTGTAGTTTAGCATGTAACCTTTTCTGAATGGAACTTTCATAAACTTAGTCACCTCCCAAGTGAGTACCGCATGATCACTGTCACCAACCAGAGGCAGAATACTTATGTCTTTAACTGAAACGTCCTCTGACACTATAATCAAATCTAACACTCTTTGATCTCGAGTTCCTTCTGTCACATGATGCTGCTGGAGGAAGTTGTTCCGCAACAGCTCAGTATATTCATTTTCATTCTTCTAATGAGATTCTACCACTACCCAATCAATATTTGGATAATTAAAGTCTCCCATTATGATTACTCTTTTCACACTCACCTTTTCTATTTGGTGATGAATTTCTTCATCTAGCAACTGATCTACCAGGTCTGTAACAACACCCTATTATGTAATTTTTCTTGTTAGATTCCACCTCACACCAGATGGCTTCAAACTCACTGCCACATGAAATACTATTATTAGTAGTACTACAATCATAGGTCTCGAGTCTAACTGGATTCAAGTCATCCGATATCATTAGCAGCATGCCCCCTCCTCTCCTATCCTCTCTATCCTTCCTAAAAATAGTGTATCCTTTATACTCGATATCAGTTAGTATGTCTGATTCTGATAGCCAGATCTCACTAATGTCTACTATCTTAGGTCCCAAAATATTGACTAAGGCAACATGCTCTACCCCTTTGTTTCTGATACTCCTGGCATTCCTGTACAGACATAATAATCTACCTGAATGCTGTTTTGTATACTAGTTGTCCAACTGTGTCTGCAGTCTGCATGACACAGTTGGACAACTTCCAGATCTCTCTTTCCTTATACTATACATGTAGATATCTCTGCACACATTTGATGGGTCTAAATCAGAGGAACACAAAATCGAAATCGTTCTCTCCTCGTCAAACATTTCCATGACAAAGCCCATTCTCATCATTAACACAGTTATATAACATTTTCACTCTTAAGCTCATATTCTCACCTTTCCTCCCTTTATAATTTAATTTAATGTGGCAAAATGTAAGGTTATTCATTTTGGGGTGAAAAGATTAGCAGTAATATATCACATTGGTGGAACTGTACTCCATGAGATTAATGAGGCCAGGGACTTGGGTGTGTTGGTGGATAGGGAGTTGAAGTTTAGGGGGCACATCGCAAAAGTGGCTAAATCAGCTCATCAAATCACTTGGATGCTGAAGAATACTTTGATGAGCAGAGATAAGCAAGTTATTGTTCCTCTGTATCGAGCCTTGATAAGACCCCATCTTAATTACTGTGCCCAGATCTGGTCACCTAGGTTTCTTCTTGATGGGGAGGAGGTTGAGAGGATCCAGAGGTGAGTGACCAAGATGATAGCAGGTCTATGGAATGAACCTTATGAAAACAGGTTGAAGAAATTGGTTAATAGGTAATAAAGGGGAGATATGATTGAGACATTCAAATTGCTGAAGGGTTTCTATAGGATTAATTCAGAGGATATTTTTGAGAACAGGTGGGAGGACTAGGGGGGGCATCCATGGAAGCTGGGCAAGAGTGTGGTTAGTAAGGATGTTAGAGCTGGGTTTTTTACTTTTAGAGTAGTAAATGAGTGGAATAAGCTGCCAGAGTCTGCTGTGGGTGCTATGACTGTGAATGAATTCAAGGCATATTATGAATAATTCTGTGTAAATGTCGAATAGTTGTGACGGACATGTTCAGGACCTCCCTCGGTGAGTCTAAGGACTCTTTGGAGTTGCCTGTAGTAATAATAATAATAATAATAAAAATTATGTATACAGTACATATGCTAACAGAGTTCTAGGTTCAGCTGTGGTAATAATGAATGAAGTTACTGTACATGATACTGAGAAATGTACTTTTGAGTGTGTGTGTGTGTGTGTGTGTGTGTGTGTGTGTGTGTGTGTGTATCTCCAATTTCTTTACTTGTTTTATTAGCTGTTGATAGTAGTTTAAGCAATAACAGGAAACTATTTTATATATATATATATACAGCATTCTATAGTTACTGTTGCTTTCTGATGATAAATATTATGCAAGGTTTTCACTACTTACTTTTGCAACTTCCAGGAATTGCACCCTGTCTTTGTTCCTTCCCCTACATTCTACCATATGAAAAATCTCATTAGTGTCAATCTAATAATAACCTATCAACAGCTTAAGGGTGGATGAGATGATTGTGATGGTAAGAACAAATGACTTGACAGGTAATATAAATTGGGCAGCGAGAGATATGAGAGTCTTTTATGAGGTTGTGCGAAACAGAGAGGAAAGATATTGTGTGTTTCCTAGGTATGATAGTGAAGAGCTGAGCAGAGGGGCAGTAATATTGAATAACATAATAGCTAGAATGTGTCAGAAGAGAGGATTGGAATATGTGGATGCTTGGAGGGTGTTTGAGGATATAGAGGAATTGTATGTGAGAGACTGTTTGCATTTGAATGAGGATGGACATAGGCATCTGGAGAGATTGCTGTTCTAAACAAGTCGGCGCGTCCCAGGGCGAATGGTAGCAGGGGTAGCCTCTTGTGGGAATGGGTACTTGGGAGAAGGGGACGACATCAGGTAACACTGAGCCCAGTAGAGTCTAGAGGGGATAATGCTGGGTATAGAAACAATGGCATTTTTATGCTTTGCACCAATGCTAGAAGTATCCAGAATAAAGGAGAGGAATTGATGGCAATGATAGCATCAGCCTGGACAAAGATTATTGGCATCACTGAGACGTGGTTGACAGAAGAAGATATAATAACAGGAATAGAAGTAGCAGGGTACAGCATTTTTTGGCAGGATAGGAAAGGAAAACATGGTGGTGGAGTACTGCTTATGATAAGTGATGACTTATGTCCTCTAAAAGTGGAGACTTCGGAAGGCATTGACATCAAGGATTTTGAAAGCATATGGTGTGAGGCAGAGGTGGGCAGAACAGGGGGTGGGTACCAGGAGATGTTTAGAGAAGAAAATAATCTAAAAAAAAAAAAATAAGTTCAGCTTGGCAAGTGCAAGATGAATGATTGTTATGGGAGATTTTAACTACAGCAGTATAAATTGGGGAGAGGAAGATGCATGTAGCAATAAGGGAATGGAATTTCTAGAATTCTTCAGGGACAAATATCTTAGGCAACATGTAATAGAAGGAACAAGAGGTTCAAGAGTTTTGGATTTGGTCGTAGCATCAGAAGAGTTGATAATAACTGAGATGACATCTCTCCCACCAGTTGGAGAGTGACCATGTCGTTTTGACTTGGAAGATAAATAGACATGCAGGAGTATCAAAGAGACGGGAATGTATGTGGAATTATAGGGCAGGTGATTATAATAGTCTTAGAAGTCAACTTGGGAAAGTTTCATGGAGGGACGGGATATCGTTAGTGTTTGGGAAATTGTAAAGGAATATTTGTTAGCAGCAACAGTAAGCTGTATTCAACGAGTGAAGAAGAGGGCACAATTTAGAGTAAAGTGGATGGCAAACAATATTAAACAGGAACTGCATGCGATAAAGAGGCTATGGAAGAGATATAAGGAGACAGGTGAAGAGAAGATGCATGAAGAATATAAGACACAGGCCAGGAGAGTGACTAGTATGATAAGGAAGGCGAAACTGGAATATGAGAAGCGATGGGCCCTGAGATCCAAAGAAAATCCTACGGAATTTTTTAGCAATGTTGCTAGTAGGAGGAGAAATGACTGTGGAAGATTGACATTGTGGGATAAAAATGGGAATTGAGTGACTCAGGTTTAGAAGTGAATTGAAGTTTAGAAGTGCAGGAGGAGAGTGTGTTTCAGATGCTGACTGCTCTGGATGTCAGTAAAGCTGTGGGATTGGATGGCATTTCACCATGAGTTTTGAGAGAATGTGCTAAAGAACTGACAGCTCCTTTGACCTGGCTTTTCGATGAAAGTCTGGCTACGGAAAAGGTGCCCAGGAAATGGAAGGAAGGCAAGATAGCGCAATTGCATAAGGGTGGTAGCAGACTGGAAGTATCTAATAATAGGCCAGTTTGTGTGTCATCAGTAGTTGTTAAGATCTTGGAGAAATTAATTAGGGACTGTATACAGCATTGGGCAGATGAGGTTATTGTTATCTATGAGAGTCAATATGGATTTGTGAAGGGGCGCTCTTGTTTTAGTAATATGCTAGCCTGTTATAATAAAGTTACAAGAGCAGTAGATGAACGAAAGGCATATACTGCCATTTTTTTCTTGGACTTAGCAAAAGCATTTGACAGGGTGCCACATGATAAGATAACATTTAAGTTGCAGCACAATGGTCTGAATGTCAGGTTGGTCAACTGGATTCAGGACTGGCTGTCCAATAGGTATCAGAGAGTTGTGTATGGTGCAGCAGTTTCAAGGAGGCAGAGGGATACAAGTGGGGTCCCACAGGGCTCAGTACTGGGACCTATACCGTTTAACCTTTATATCAATGACATTGTCAGTGGATTGCAAGGGGATAGTGAGTTGTTTGTGGATGATGTGAAGCTGGGAAGGGTTATTAGTAATAGTGCAGATGTGGTAGCCCTGCAAGAGGATTTGAATAAGCTAGACAGATTGGCAAATGAATGGGGCTATCGGTTTAATGCAGCAAAATGTAAGGTCTTGAGGTTTGGGACACATCGATGGGATGCTGCATACTCTATTGGAGGAGCTATACTGGAGGAAGTAGGGGAGACAAGAGATCTGGGGTTGATGATTGATAGAAACATGAAATTTAGGGGACATATTGCAAAAGTGGTGAAGGTAACACAGAGGATTGCTGCAATAATAATTAGATGGGTACTGACTAGCAGAAATAAAAGAGTTATCATTCCATTGTATAAAACTCTGATCAAACCACACTTAGACTATTGTTCACAGATTTGGTCCCCAGGATTTTAAGGGGATAAATTAACTGTGGAAAGGGTACAAAAGCAGATAACAAAGATGGTTTCAGGACTGTACATTGTTAGTTATAAGGATCAGCTGAGGGAATGTGGACTGAAGAGTTTGGTGGATAGAAGGAGAGGTGTTATGATTTAGACTTTTAAGCTGTTGATAGGTGGTTACAGGGTTGACACTGGGGAGTTCTTTCACTTGGTTGAACACTATGAAGGAGTGATGACAAGTGATGACATCCCTGGAAGTTACGAAAGGAAACTGTGAGCAAGAGGGTGAGTGGTGTTTATTTTGCATGGGGGGGGGTTGAACCATGGAATGCATTGCCTGAATAGAGTGGTGAGAGTGAGAACGGTCAATGAGTTTAAGGAGTGGTATGATAGACTTTGTGTTTCCTAGGAAGGACCTTCCACGATGAGTCTTTTGACTCCATGGAGACCTGAATGATAATAATAATACTCCCCCCCCCACTCCAGCTTCATCTTCTATCCACCAAAGTCTGTAGTTTGCATGCTTTCCATTTTATCCTCATAGCCAACATTGTATAGTCCTGATATCATTTTTGTTATCTGCATCCTCTCAAGATAAATTTCATCCCCTTCAAATCCTGGTGACTAAATCTAAGCAGAAATCCAGATGTGGTCTGACAAAGATTTATAGAATGGAACTATCACAACCCTTTTATCTCTTGTGTTCAATGTCCTCCTCAGTATTGCAACAATAATCTGAACTTCACATTTCTATCTACAATCATTCCAGGATCCCTTGCTTCCTCCACTATAACTTCACCAAGAGTATGAAGCATCTCACCTATAGATCCGAAATTCCAAAACCTTACATTTAGTTGCATTAAACTGATGGCTAATTCATTTGTGTCCTTTCCAGTTTTCTCTTGAAGGGCTAAAACTAGAATTCAACTTCTCTTGAAGGGCTAAAACATCAGCACTACTACTACTAATAATAACCCTCCCGAGCTTCAATCATCTGTAAACAACAGCACTACTACTACTACTAATAACCCTCCCGAGCTTCAATCATATGCAAACAACTACATTCCATCTCTGTAGTCCAGTGACAATATCATAGGCATAAAGAGTTGTATACAGTCCCAATACTGAACCCTAAAGAACTCCACTTCTAACCTTACTACTCTGTATACCGCTCTCTAATATCTATCATAAAGCTGGTTACCAATCTAATCAGCTAACCTGATATCCAAACCAATATGTAAAAAAACAAATGTCATGTAACACTCTGTCAAAAATGCCTTCTTGTCAGATGTCATCTCCTTCCAGGAGGGCACCTACCATGAGCTTCCACCATGTGCAGTTTTCTACTTCCTTTTTATATTCTTCAGAGGACAAAAAGGTCCAGTCCTTAATATTTCCTATCCAATCTGTTCTTTGTTTTCCTCTTCTTTTTCCTTGTATCATTCCTTCTAGAAGTGTTTTTTGTAGGGATTCATGCCTTAGTATGTGACCAAGGTAGGTAGTTTCCTTTTCTTAATGGTTTTCAACATTCTCCAATCATCTTTAATATTTCTAAATTAGTTTTTTGGCAGTCCATGGGACTCTAAGAATTCTTCTGAGGATCTACATCTCAAAGGCTTTTAATTTATTTTCACAATATTTTGATATTGTCCAGGTTTCTGCTCCATATAGCAGTGTTGACCATACATAGCATTTGGACAGCCTAATTCTTGTTTTTGTGTGAATTTCTGTTGAAGTCAGAAGTTTTCATGCTAATGAAGGTTGATTTAGCAATTTCTATTCTTCTTAATATTTCCTTATCACGCTTTCCATTGTCTGTAATTAGTTGACCCAAATATATATAACTCTCTACTTGATCTAAAGTATTTCCTCTGATCTTAATATTTATATTGGGTATTTTCCCTTTTTCCTCTTATTAATTAACAGCATGGTTTTGGTTTTTTTGAAGTTGAAATTAAGTCTATATTTTTCACTTAGTTTCAGCATCTCTTCTAGTAGGTTTTAAAGATCTTTTTTATTTTTAGCTAGCAGTACTTTATCATCTGCATACTTAAGTTGTTTATCCTGCCTCCTTTAAATTCTTCTAATTGCTGGAAGATATTTTCAGTATAGAGGTTAAAAACAATATAGGAGAAAGAACACAGCCTTGTCTGACACCCTTCTTTACTGGGAATTCCATCAAGGTTTCTCCTGATATTTTTATTAAAGCAGTTTGCTCCCAATATAGATTTATCAGTAATCTGGTATATTTACCATCTATTCCTAATTTTCTGATGCATTTGATTACTTGTTCATGTTGCATATTGCCAAAGGCCTTTGTGTATCAATAAAACATAAGCAGACTTCTTTCTGCTTCTCCAGAAAGCAGTCTACAAAAATGCCTTAGGAAAATAATAAAAAAAAAAAAAAAAAAGGCAGTGTGTATACTGTAACCTCATCCACTGCACTTCTTCCTGTATTGTAAAAGGCAAACAGATTATTAAAACAAGAGCACTCTTAACAAATTCAAACTCAGCTGGATGGTCCAGTCAGTTCCACAGCACACTCACTTAAAACACATGACAGTATTTCATCTTCCCCCCCCCCCCCATCTGCCTTACTGACATCAAGTGTACTGAATATTCAAAATAGTTTTCAAAAGTGACCATTAAATAGTTCAACTATTCATCTTCCTTGGTCACTTGAATTCCGATGAAAGCAGAAAAGAAAAGTAAATGATATTGTAATTGTAGTAGGTACTAACGACTTAACTAGCAATAAGTTCAGTATGAGAAAGGATATAGAAGAGTTGTTGGAAGAGGCGAGAATGAAGAATGAGCAAGTGAAAACACAAAAACACACGTGTTGAAAAGATTATTTTAATTAATTATTAATAAAATACCACTTGACGTTTCCACTCCTGTATTAAGGTCATCATCATCAGGATACATGCGTATAGGGAACCAAGCTACATGCTCTAGCCATGTATACCGGTAAACTGAATCTACATTGTTAATTAATCTTTTTCCTAGCCTGACCTCTAGCGATAATTAAATAAAATAACATAAAAAAATAAAATAAATAAATAAATAAATAAAATAAAATAAAAAAATATAAAAATACAATAAACAAAAAAAATTAATAAAAAAAATTATAAAAAATAAAAATAAGTAAATAAATAATAAAATAAAAATAAAATACAACTACAATAAACTGCTTAAGTCCTCATGTTATAATATGATTTCCTTCAGCTGCTGTTGAATTAAAAAAAAAAAAAAAAAAAAAACACTTCACCAAGTTGTCTTCTTGTAGTGGGATTTTTCTTCTGCTTGTTTTGGTTGTTATACAGGCTGTAGATGGGTTCTCCACATTCTTGGAATGGTTAGGCCATCATTTTTGTTTAGATTTGGGTTATGTTTGAGCATTCTACAAGCTTCTTTAAATTTCCTCTCAAACCAGGTTTTGGTGCCGTGTAGGGACTTGGTATTTTTCCAATCAATTCTGTGGTATGTATGTTTGGAGTGCGTGTCAGAAACAAGCCGAACTCCAAACATACTGACTGGAAAAATACCAAGTCCCAACATCACACCAAAACCTGGTTCGAGAGGGATTTTTAAGAAGCTTGTGAAATGCTCAAACATAACCCAAATCTAAACAAAAATGATGGCCTAACTATTCCAAGAATGTGGAGAAACCATCTACAACCTGTAAAAAAAACCAAAACAAGCCGAAGAAAAATCCCACTAAGAAGACTTGGTGAAGTGTTTTTTTGTTTTTTTTTTAAACATTCAACAGCAGCTGAAGGAAATCATATTATAACAATCAGAACTGTACAAATCCAGAAGAATATTAATACATGAGGACTTGAGCAGTTTATTGTACAGTAGTTGTATTTTATTTTTATTTTTTATAATTTTTTTTTAAATTGTATTTTTATAGTTTATTTCATTTTATTTATTTATTTTATTTTTGATGTTATTTTATATAATTATCCCTAGAAGTCAGGCTAGGAAAAAGATTAATTAACAACGTAGATTCAGTTTACTGGTATACAAGGCTAGAGCATGTAGCTTTGTTCGCTATACTCATGTATCCTTCTGATGATGACCTCAATACAGGGGTCGAAATGTCAAGTGGTATTTTATTAATAATTAATAAAATAATCTTTTCAACATCTATTTTTGTGTCCCTAAATCTATAAATATGAATGCTGATCACCGTGTAACATTAAAAGAAAGAATCAGTATATTACCTTGATGTGATAAAAATGAATGAATTAAGAAGAAGGGCCATGATGGCAAACGAGTTTGAGGGAAGATTGGATTTGTATAAGAGAGACAGCCACACCTGAATGGATTTGGTATCAGTAGACTTGAAAAACTAATAAACTTTTATGAGACATAACACAGAGTCAGGAAAACTAAATTATTATTATTATTATTACGGGCAACTCCTTGCTTGTCTCTGCTCGTCAATGTATTCTTCAGCAACCAGGTGATTTGATGAGCTGATTTAGCCACTTTTGCAATGTGCCCCTAAACTTCAACTCCCTATCCACCAACACTCCCAAATCCCTGGCCTCGTCAATCTCCTGGAGTACAGTTCCACTAATGTGGTATACTGCTGTTAATCTTTTCACACCAAAATGCATAACCTTACATTTTGCCACATTAAATTGACATCCATTCTCCTTAGCCCAGTCCTCCAATCTATCCAAATCATCCTGCAAAATTTTGACATCAACTGCATTCACTATTGCCCTAGTCAACTTTGTATCATCAGCAAACAAATGAACCTTTCCTCTCAGATCCTTTCCTATATCGTTAATGAACAAATTAAATAGTAGTGGTCCAAGAACAGAAGCTTCCGGCACACCACTAGTCACAGGCACCGTCTTTTGGACTCTACTCCTGAATAAACTGCTCTCTGATATCCCTCCATCAACCAAATTATATTGGAAGAGGTGTAGAAAACAAGGGATCTTGGGGTGATTGTAGAGAAAAATTTGAAGTTCAGAGGGCATTAGGACCACCACCCTTTGATCTCTGAAAGGATGGTGGTCCCAATATACAAAGTTGATCCCACCTTTTATCTGATTTTGCAATTAAAATCACCTAGTTGAAATAACAATGTTAATAGTGGTTTTTATTATTATTAATATTATTTTCTTGTGACCCATAGAGTCACAAGATTCATTGTAGGAGGTCAATGCTAGTTAACCCAGTCTATCATACCACTCCTTAAACTCATCCACCATTTGCCCTTTCACCATCCTCTTAGGCAATGTATTCCATGTTCCCACCACTCTTCATGCAAAAAATCTTTCGTCTTACATCTTACCCTTTTACTCGGTACTTGCTTTTGCAACTTCCAGGGATAGTCTCTTGTCCTTGTTCCTTGCTCTCGTTCATAAACAACATTGTGCAGTCTTGATATCATTTTTGTTATCCATCTCTATATCCTCTCTACAGTTACTTCATCCTCTTCAAATTTCAGTGACCAACTGAGCACAGACATTCAGATGCGGTGGGATCAACTTTGTATATTGGGACCACCATCCTTTGAGAGATCAAAAGGTGGTGGCTCCAATTTCCACCACCAAAATATGTGTGTGTATATATATATTCTTCTCTACAATCACCCCAAGATCCCTTGTTTCCTACACCTCTTCCAATATAATTCCACCAAGTGAGTATGAAGCATCACATCTGTGAATACAAAATTTCAAAAAACCTTACATTTAGTTGCATTAAACTGAAATTCCCATTCATTTTCCCAGCTTATTTAAATCCTCTTGAACAGTCGAAACATCAGCAATGTTACTAATAACCCTCCCAGGTTTCACATCAACCCTGTAGTCCTATGACAATATTGTCCCAACTGAACATTGTGTGGGAAGGTTATTAGTGTCGCAAGTGAGCTTAGCAGTAGTTTTGAGCTGTAATAAAAAAAAAGTGTTTTTAATTAGTGTATAGTGTGGCTTTTGATCGCAAATTGTGCTGCATTTTTTTTTTAAGTGTGGATACAAGTGTCCTTCAGTGGTGTTGTTGTTGTTGAAATTCTTTTGTTGTTTATATTGTGTTTTGCTACTTGTTTGTTGTACTACCTCAGCTTCTAAAGATGGCATCCATAAAGAAATGTACGTCAGTGGCACGGAAAGCTACTGTACGAAAGTCTGGCTTTTGGCTTGGATTTTCGCAGTGGATGCATTGTGAAAACTGCTATATGTATGCACTGAAAAATGTGAAAGATTTGTGGAATGTTTGGGTAAATGAGAAGGAAAGCATTAACATATTTGAAAAGTGTCTGGATAGATTAGAGCGATTAGAAATGGGAGCAAAATGTCAGGACCTTAGTAGAAGAGCTTCAGCAGGAGTTAATGAAAATAAAAAGGGAAATGAAACTGGAAGAGGATATTAAACAGCTAAAGGGGAGAGAGAGAGAGAGAGAGAGAGATTGGCTGATGATAAGGAGAAGCAGGAAGTTAATGTTATAAAGAAAGAATCAAAGGATAGTCGTATATCAGTGTATGGGGGGGGGATTCAATCATTAGAGGTGTGATCAGTAATAAAGTGTACAAAACATGCTTTCCTGGTGGAACAATAAAGCAAATAGCTGTTGCATTGTTTAAGGAAATACCAGGCATCAGAATTAGTGGTAGTCTTGGGCACAAATGACTTAGTTGGGGAGAAGAAGAATGTTGATAGAAACTTGAGGAAGTTGTTGCAGTAGGTAAAGAAGAATAGTGTTGTTGGGAAAGTCATAGGCATGTTGCCCAGCAGATATGATAACAGTGAAATAGTTATGCCCTTGACCTGGTTATTTAATGAAAGTCTTGCAGTGGGTAGAGTTCCTAAGGAGTGGAAAGAAGGCAAAATAGTACTACTCTGTAAGCATTGTTCTAAGACGGAAGTCTCCAACTATAGGCCAGCCTGTATAACTGCAGTTGTGGTCAAGATGTTGGAAAGATTGGTAAGGAAGAGAATACAGAATTGGGTTGATGGACATAGCATTTTTTATAATGGTCTGCATGGATTTGTAAAGGGTAGGTCCTGTTTCAGTAATTTACTTGCATTTTATGATAAGGTGGAGAGTGTGTTAGATAAGGGAGAATCATATACAGTGATATTCTTAGACTTTGCAAAAGTGTTTGTTAGATTACCACATGACAAGTTGCAGAGGATTGGAATAGACAGTATATTGGTTAGATGGATCAGAGATTGGCTCTCTGAACAGAAGATTGAATATGATGGAGCAGTGTCTCAAAAAAGAAGGGTAACCAGTGATGTTCCCTAGGATTCTGTTCTTAGGCCCCTGCTGTTTAACTTGTTTGTAAATGTAATAAATTTAGTTTAATCCTTTATCCAAGTGTAAGCAAACAAAGTTTGGACCAAGCTCTCATCGCTTGGTCCACCTTTGCTCGGAGTTCCTGGTGTTGCACCACCTTACCTCAGTCCTGAAGATATTTTCAGGTGCAAACTTTGTTTGCTTACACTTGGATAAAAGATTAAACTAAATTTATTATAGTCTAACCAAATGTAAAATAAACTTCCAACACCTTGTTTGTAAATGATATATTATATGGACTAACTGGGGATCTTCAGTTATTTGCTGATTATGCAAAGTTGGGAAGAATTATAAGTAGCACTGCTGATGCTGAATCCCTTCGGGAAGATTTGAATAGGCTTTTTACTTGGACAAAAGAGTGGGGGTTATAGGTTTAATATCAATAAGTGCAAGGTGTTTTATTTTGGAGTGCAGAAATATAAGGCTGTATACTGTATCGATGGTGTCATACTGCAGGAAGTGGATGAGATTAGTGCTGCTATGATAAGAAGTACTCTAACATGCAAGGATAAGGAAGTGGTTGTGCCACTGTATAAGGCACTGGTCAGACCACACTTGGACTATTGTGCTCAGATCTGCTCAGCTGGATTTCAATGTGATGAGGAGACATTGGAGAGAGTCCAGAGACAAGTGACTAAGACAGTATCGGGACTTTGGAATGCTGGCTATGGAGAGAGGTTGAAGAGATGTGGATTAATCTGATATGATAGAAACATTTAAGTTAGTGAGAGGATTTTATCAGATTAAACCACAAGGGATTATAAAAAGAGTAGGTGAGAGGGGAAGAACCAGAGGTCATTCCTGGAAGTTATGTGAAGAAGGGTGTGAGGAGTAGATTTTTTACATGGAGAATTGTCAGTGAATGGAATGCATTGCCAGAATGTGTTGTTAATGCAAGGAGTGTTAAGGACTTTAAGATTCTATATGATAAATACAGGTATCCCTTGCTTAACGCAGGATTTGATTAACATGGCGAAATTAATCATTGCAATCCCTTGATATATGCGGCAAAGTTTTGATTAACGCACCTTTAACCCTTCGGAGCTCGCAGCTGATCTGACAGATACATGCAAAATGTTTAATATAAATATTCTTACACAATTCAGTGTAGAACTTGGAGATCATGAGTAGCTGTGCATTCATATATTACGAGTGATATTCCGCACTGTTTTTTGCTGTCAGTTTGGTTTAACACATGTTATGTAATGGTGTGTGATATTTGACAGTAAATTTTATCTGAGAGATACCACGACCTCCAATGTCAGTATAGTATGATTTAGTTTTTTTTTTTTTTTTAATTCTTTGTTCAATAATTTTTAGATTGTAACTAAAAATAAATAAACCGTCATGTATTACTGGAATAGAGAGCCAAAGGCTTATTTGTCATGCGTGTCCTCTAGGAGATGTGCTTTACATTATGGAAAATAATAAGGAAAGTGATCTGGAGCTTACTCCACCTTTACTAAGACTGTGGTAATTAATTACAGACCAATCACCATCTCGGGAGTAGTGGTAAAAGCATTGGAAAAGTCGGTTACGGACAGAATTCAAGAATGGGTGGATCAGAATATGATACTCTATAGGGGCCAACATGGTTTTGTTAAAAGTCGATCCTGCCTTAGCAATTTTCTATTGTATAAAGTTAATAAATTGCTAAGGCAGGATCGACTTTTAACAAAACCATGTTGGCCCCTATAGAGTATCATATTCTGATCCACCCATTCTTGAATTCTGTCCTTAACCAACTTTTCCAAAGCTTTTACCACCACTCCCGAGATGGTGATTGGTCTGTAATTAACTACTGCAGTCCTAGAGCCACCTTTATGCAAAGGAACCACTTTGCCTTCCTTCCACTTCCTAGGGACTATACCAGAGTTTAAACTTAAGTTAAATAACCAAGTAAGAGGCGTTGACAATTCCTTTGCACATTCATGCAACACCTGAGCTGATATTCCATCTAAACCTACAGAAGTGTTTGCATTTAAATTATTCAATATATTAAGTACCTCTGATTTAGTAACATCAATTCTCACATTAGTTATTGCTACAGGTACAGAGATATCCTCACTTGGGCGATAGACTTTTGAAAAGTGATCACTCAGTAACGCTACTATTGACATCTCAGTTGGACAAGGGGAATGACTACACAGTGATACTTCTGGATTTTGCTAAGGCGTTTGACAGGATACCCCATGGAATACTGTTGTGCAAATTAGAGCAGATTGGGATAGATACTAAACTGGTGATATGGATAAGAGAATGACTCATGGAGAGATACCAGAAAGTAGTGTATGGAGGAGCAGAGTTCAGGATTAGGCAGGTGACCAGTGGTGTGTCTCAGGGCTCTGTGCATGGGTTGTTATTGTTTAATTTGTACATAAATGATATAGGAAATAGCTTGAAGGAAGATATTCAGTTGTTCTGATTAATCAAAGTTGATGGCACAATAAAAAATCAAGCTGATGTTGAGAGTTTTTGCAGGATGATTTATATAAGCTGGCAAAATGGGCAAAAGGTAATGGATGTCAGTTCAACATGGAAAAGTGTAAAGTTATACATTTTGAGATTAAAAGATTACCAGTTGTATGACATTGATAGAACGGTACTCCAAGAGATTGATGAGGCTAGGGACTTGGGGGTGTTGGTGGATAGGGAGATGAAATTCAGAGAGCACATTGCTAAGGTGTCCAAGATTGTACATAGGATTACTTGATCACTGAAGAACACACTAACATGCAGAGATAAAGAGGTTATTATTCCCCTGTATAAGGCATTGATACTTCCACATTTGGATCACTGTGCTCAAGTCTGGTCACCTGGATTCCTTGGAGATGAGGTGGTTGTGGAGAAGGTTCAGAGGAGAGTGACTAAGTTGGTGCCTGATGAAAAAATGCTCCCTACATTGATAGATTGAGAGCTTGTGGATTGCAGAGGTTGGTTGATAGGCAGAGAAGAGGGGATATGATAGAAATATTTAAATTACTAAAAGGTTACTTAAATAAAGAGCCAATAGGCTTCACTTCAGCAATGTAACATTATTTAAATTAAGGGGATATTAAATCCCACATTATTTCAAAGCCAAATAAGAAACTTTAAGATAGGAATCAAAGAGTTTCATGCCGAATATAGCAAACTATAAAAGTTTCGGCAGATTATAGCATAAGTTAAAGCACATAGTTCAACACTAGGGCAACTGGTAGCAAAGGTGGGTAATGTTCTGATCACTATTCTTAGTATTTCCCATAATGTAAAACACATCTCCTAGGACAGTGGTGGGGAACCTTTTTATGTCCGCTTGCCAAACGTTTACAAATCAAGTTATTGACGTGCCGGTGTGTGCCAAAAATTTACAAATTATTTGTATTAATTAAAACATTAATTAATACAAAATTAATTACAGAATTTTATTGAGGCAAGTTCAAAAATTAACATAGAATTTCATAAAAATGAACTCATAATTTCACATACACATTGTCATATACAAATCAATATCAACCTATTTTCAATTTATTAATTTATCAATATCAATTTATTAATGAGATTTTTGCTGTTGTACATTAGATGCCAAATGCTTTATATCAGATTCATATTTTGTCACTTTTAGTAATACACATGTGGAACTAGATTCATCAGTCATTCTATTTCTTAAACTGTCTTTTATAAAATTCATTTCGAAAAATGATGACTCACAAGCATATGTAGAGAAGAAAATTGATAATATAGCCATCTCTAGCTTTTTTAAACAACAAAAGGTTTCAGGAATGTCATTCCAAGTTCTCAATATTTCCTCTTCTGCATTCTTTTTAATTGCGCCCAATAATCAATCATTTTCCATTATTTCTAAGTCATTTCTCAAATCGACAAACTTTTGTTTCCATATAGAACTAGATTGAAAATCAATTAGTTGCATTTCTATATCTTCCAAATTTAGCAACTCAAAAATCTCCAAATTGATGATGATGATCTGTTGATGTTGTGTCCGGATGTAAAATAAATTTTGATGTCTCTGCAAATTGCCTGAACTGCGTAAATCTTGAAGAAAATTCGTTGATTATCGACTGAATAACTATAGAAAACTCTTTTGTCAATTTAACTTGATCTGTTTTTTCATGGGATTCTAGATCTCCAAAAATTTTTTTTGTATTTGGAAAATATCAGGTATTGGAAATAACGTCATGATTAAAAATTGGTAATTTTGCTTCAAATTGTTTGATTAAATCAAACATGATAATAATTGTCTTGTTAACACCTTGCAGTTTAACATTTATTTCATTTAAATGTAAACACAAATCAGTAAAAAACATTAATTTCGAAAGCCATTCGACGTTCATTAATTGATTGTATTTTTCAACGATTTTCTCATTATGTAAAAAAAGTCTGACTTAATCTAAACACTCAACAAATCTTTGAAGAACTTTTCCACAACTTAACAATTGGATGTTGTTGTACATAAGTAAACCATTGTACACCGAGTTTACCTCACTTAATAATTCTATAATTTTTGTTTATTTAAAGTGCATGACGATATAAAATTGACCAATTTTGTTACAATGCTCATAATATCTTCCAGTGGCTTGAAACTAGCCTTTGCACATAAAACCTGCTGACTGATGTATAATACAATGAAAACCGAGAACTGAATGTCCAATTCGTTTGGTAAATAAATTGGCGAACCCATTTTCCTCTCCAGTCATACTGTGAGCACCATCAGTAGTTACTGATACAATTTTGGAGGGATCTATACCTCTTTCAGGAAGTGGATTTACACCTGCGTTGCAAATATCTATTCCTTTTGTTGTTGTTATTAATGATGTTAAACTTGTCAATTTTTCTTTGATGTTATTCCCAACACAATAACGAATAAAAATTGCTAAACGATCTGATCCAGTTATGTCAGTACTCTCATCATAACAAAGAGAAATTAAACCAGAAGATTTTATATCTGTTTTTTTTGCTGATGAGTTATATTTTTAGCCATTTCTATGATTCTATCTTTCACCTTGTTTCTAGCCAAAGGCATATCTTTTATTCTTTGAATATTTTTTCCTTGTTTTCAAAATCTTCAAAGAGAACTGGTACTCACTTTAACCATGCTTCTTTTATATATTCCCCATCACTGAAAGGTTTCCTGTGTTTGGCAATTACATTTGAGGCAAAAAAAATTAGCACCAGTTATATTTGAACGACTGCCGATAAATTTCATTATGGTTGTTGACTGGATATTCCTATTTTTAATTGCCATCATCAATAAATTCTTTCTGTTTGTCCTTGCTTTTCTCAAGGAGCGATTTATGGTTTGTCTCATAATGCTGTTTTACTGACAACTTTATGCACACATCTTCTCCGGAATATAAAACGCATATTGCTTTATTGTCTTTATTAATCATGCCATACTCTTCAGTCCACCAGCTTTGGAACTCTCTGCTGCTTGACTGTGATAATTTTCGTTTTTTATTTTCGCCAGCCATGTTCAGTAGAACTGTAACAAAATAATTCACAACTTAAATCAAATGCATTTTTTATAGTTTAAAAAAAATCAGCATCTTATTATATGCTTAAATTAAATTATCTTTATAATTCCCATTTACAGTAGCAAAAAAAAATAGTGCACATAGGCAACAATAATGCACTTACCGCTGCTTATTTCTGCCTGCTGGCGGATGCGCGGTGCGAAATGCATAATGAACGCACGTGAGGTTAGAAAAGGGAAAAGTCAGGGAATCCTAAGGATCAGTCGTTCTCAATTCTTTTTCTATAAGACTGTATTTTTTTTTATTCTTACTGTATTAGAGGGCTCAGTACCAACAAACTTACTCGTAAATACCGTTCTTATTTTTTTAAAGTTCATACATTAAACTAACATAAGTATTAATATTATATAAATTAAGTGGATATTAAATTCAACATTACTTCAAAGCCGACTACAGTAACTATAGAATTTTCGCGGGAAATTTGACCAGCAAACTTATGGGAATACACTAGCCGCCATACTTTCAGTTGCTCTAGCGCAGTGTTTCTCAAAGTGGGGACGTACGTCCCAAAGGGGGGCAATTTGAATATTTTGGGGGACAATTAGAAAATGTACATGTACATATTTATACATATTTATATTATACTTTTTCAGAACTTGGCTGACTATTATGCTAGAGGGGGCATCAAAATCTTTGAGACGTTGAGGTGGGGCATGATCCAATAAAAGGTTGAGAAACACTGCTCTAGCGGCTAGGGAAACTCATAGTATGGCGGCGAGTGTATTCCCATAAGATCTCTGGTCAAACACAAAACATCTATAGTTTCTGTAGTCGGCTTTGAAATAATGTTGGATTTAATATCCACTTAATTTATATAATTTTTTTATCGCCGATGTGAAGCCTTTTGGATATTTATTTTAGTAAATAAGTATTAATACACAATGTATACGGTGTAGCATGTTGACAAATATAAAAGTACGCATTTAAATTAGTTATCAATCACAGGACTAATGCTACAATATTGTAGTTTCCTCAGGCCAACATTAAATTAACTTCTGGTAAGTTTCATTGATTATTGTATTATTAAATTGAATTTAATGATGTTGGTTTGAAAAAAAAAAAAAAAAAGCAGTGCAGGGGAAGCAGCAGAAGGATGTCGACTTGTCGGCGAGCGCATACCATCGAATATAACTTGCCCTCACATATAACTAGCACCCCTGATTTCACTTTACGAAAAAAGACATCAAAAGGTTTTGCATATATACCTCACACACAAAAAACAACATGCTCTCCCCAACAGTCATTAACTGTAGATGCAAGAAAAAAATTAATTTTATTGTATCCCTGAATAAGGTACAGAGGCTTTTGCAGTCTGTGTAATATATTTCTCAACAAATAGTGCAATTAGAGACAGCTGCAATAAAAACGGCGCTAACTAATGAATCACATGTACCCCTCTCACAGAAACTACCCTGTATAGGCAAGCAAAACCATATTTTGCACCGGAACCACAGTATCTAAAACTTCAAATAAAATTCTACCACGAAATGAAATATAATGCTTATGTGAGTTCCCCTTCCAGCTCAAATGCAAACAAGCAGCAATAAAAATCAACCAAGGGTTGAAACTTTGTGTGAGTTGAGCCCGCCGGTAATGAGAAGTTCTGTCGGAACGATAAATGACACCCAGTCGTGAATATCTTAAAACTAAGAAATATATAGTATATGTTGTTATGACAGTTGCAGATGCTATGGAATTCGGTTGAAGAGAATTAGCATTTCAACTCAAAAATTGTCGGTTCCATTTGTCTTTGGGTAGCGTGATCTTTTGTTAATATACCGCACCAATCAAATTCATCTCTTCATCGCTGCTCTCGCCTGTAAAACAATATTTAACTTGTATGTATTCTAACAATTAAAAAAAAATAAGGTGGAATAATTTATAAAAGGATATCATATGTAAATTGTTGACGTGCCAGCAATATTCTCGGGCATGCCACCTCTGGCATGCATGCAATAGGTTTGCAACCACTGTCCTAGGAGATGTATAATGTTATACATTATGGTGGAAGGTCACTACCCAGACCGGTTTCGACCTTTATTGAGGTCTCATCATTGAGTAGGTAGACCTAGATAATAATGAGGTTATAGTGAAGAGAACTTATATAATTTGCTATATGAGTTGTCAAAAAGGTGCACCCATAAATTACTTAAATAAAGAGCCAATAGGCTTCACTTCGCGATGTAACATTATTTAAATTAAGGGGATATTAAATCCCACATTATTTCAAAGCCGAATAAGAAACTCAAAGATAGGAATCAAAGAGTTTCATGCCGAATATAGCAAATTATAAAAGTTTCGGCAGATTGTAGCATAATCTAAAGCACATTGTTCAACTCGTAGCAAAGGTGGATAAAGTTCGGCATGAAACTCTTTGATTTCTATCTTTGAGTTTCTTATTCGGCTTTGAAATAATGTGGGATTTAATATCCCCTTAATTTAAATAATAATTACTAAAAGGTTTTTATAAGATTGATGCAGGAGAAATATTTCAGCTGTATGATAGTGATGGAAGAACAAGAGGTCATCCTTGGAAATTAAGGAAAAGTGTGGTTAACAAGGGTGTGAGAACTAGATTTTGCTTGGAGGGTGGTGGTGAATGAGTGGAATGCATTGCCTAACTCAGTTGTGAGTTCTTCGTCTGTAAATGAATTCAAGAAGAGGTATGATAGATATTGTTTTGATAGTTTGGATCTCCCACGATGAGTCTACTGACTCCATGGAAATACCCGTAATAATAATAATATATATATTAAATCAATGTAGAAGTCATCATATATTTTCTATATACAAGTAGCAATTCATAAATTGGTGTATCACGATATTATTAAATACTACGGATCAGAGATAGTTGCAAAAAGTTTTACCTTTGGGTCATATAGAAAATATATGACATGACTTCTATTTTCATTAAACCTTGGTATCTTCTTGGGTCTGGCTCCCACTTCAGTGATGAGACTTGAGTCAAGGTCAAAACTGGGGGATGGAGAGGTCTTTCTTATGATGTTTTTGCTTTATAAGATAATGAGAAAATTGATGTGAGGTTAACAGCCTATATTTACAAGTAGACTATTTGTGAGAATACTTTACATGCAAACTTTGCTGATTCATGAGCAAAGAATTAAAACAAGACTAAGACTAACATTTCTCGTTAAGTATAATATTAGTCAGGATTACCAATCAGCTTCTGCGTCATCTGGGAGTCCAAATAGTGCATGCTCTCTGTATAGGCAACATGTCCAAGAGTCAGTCTCTTCTCACTGTATGTCTCTCTACTCTCTAATTAACTATTCACCACAACAATTTAAAGAAAGAATAATTATAGTGTCACTGTGATTAAAAATGTTCCTGAAAAAAATGACACCAAAAATATAAAACATACAAAAAAATCATTTCTGCATCCACTTTGCCAGTATTTGTAACATAAACACAAACATAATTGATCTATGTTGGCACTTTACAGACATCCACACCTGATCTCCTGATTTTGAGTGAACTTCAAATAACAAGTACAACTGTACATCTTGGCTGTATAAATTACATTCTGCATGATTCCTTCCATCACAAGGGTGATATGTGCCTTTGTATGATCTGATATTCCATGCTAGACGATGCCAAATGTAGAATCCTCTTTCTGATCCCTTGTGTGACATAGAGTTTCCTTTCACCTCTCTATAAATTTCACCTGATGTCTTTAGTGCTCTTCAAATTCAAAAATAGCACTCTGCTGTCTTCAACTTATCAACTTATAAGTTGAAGAGAGTTTATCCTATCCTTTAAGCTTTAAGTAGTTAGACAGTAGCAAACTATTTAAATCATGAAGGTCTTTCCAAACGACTTTAATGTCCACTGAAATTCTGAGATATTTGCAGTAATTAAATAAGCAGTGATCAAATGCATAGTGTCCATCTGCCAACCAAGACACCAAATAACTCATTACATTAGAAGCAGAAGTAAGTGATAAGGGAGCAAAAGGGATTATGAATGAGGAAACAGAAGTAAGGTGCAGCAGTAACAAGAGGTAATGAGACTACAGGAGTGACAGAGAGCAAAATTGTAGGAATGCAATATTTGATGAAACAGTTATTAAAAATGAAAATTAAATGAGAAATGTGTGAGTGATATTAAATGTTTAATGGAAACAAATGAAAGCATGCCAAAGAATAGAATCAAGGAAAAATGGGTAAAAGAGGTGACAAAGGATTCAAAAACAGCAGTGTATGGAAATTCCATTATTAAAGGATTTGTTAATGAGAGAGAGTCCATAAGGTCTGCTATCCAGGAGGGAGAATGAGCAAGATAATTCATGATTTGAACATGAGGAGGAAACGAGCAGGAGAATTAGTGGTAATTTTGGGAATAAATGATTTAAGCAGACATAAAGAGAATGTAGGGCGAATATCAGGAGTTATTGAGGAGAGTGAAAGACAATTTAAAGAAAGAATAATTATAGTGTCACTGTGATTAAAAATGTTCCTGAAAAAAATTACACCAAAAATATAAAACATACAAAAAAATCATTTCTGCATCCACTTTGCCAGTATTTGTAACATAAACACAAACATAATTGATCTATGTTGGAACTTTACAGACATCCACACCTGATCTCCTGATTTTGAGTGAAGCGGCTCGTACGTGAAGCGGCTAAAGAATTGTCAGTGCCCTTGACCATTTTGTTTAATTTGAGCCTCGGGTCTGGGTCAGTCCCAAGGGGGTGGAAAGAGGGGAAAATAGTTCTGCTGCACAAAGGTGGTTCCAAGGCTGCTGTTGAAAATTACCGGCCAATCAGCATAACAGCAATCATTATCAAGGTCTTAGAGAAAATAGTCAAGAGGAAAATACAAGATTGGATAGAAGAAAATGGGATACTGTATCGGGGACAGCATGGTTTTGTGAAGGGTAAGTCATGCCTCAGTAACTTGCTCACGTATTATAACACAGTGACGGCTGAACTGGATAAGGGTAATGGGTTTACAGTGATTCTACTGGACCTTGCTAAGGCCTTTGACAGGATACCACATGGACTTCTAATCAGTAAATTGCAGCATATGGGGATGGACATAGGGTTGGTGAGATGGATAGGAGGGTGGTTGACGGAGAGATATCAGAGAGTGGTTTACTCAGGAGTAGAGTCCACAAGATGGCCTGTGACTAGTGGTGTGCCACAAGGATCTGTTCTTGGACCACTGCTGTTTAATTTGTTCATTAATGATATAGGAAAGGATCTGAGAGGAACAGTTCATTTGTTTACGGATGATGCGAAGTTGGGTAGGGCAATAGTGAAAGCAGATGACGTTAAATTTTTGCAGGATGATTTGGATAGTTTGGAGGTCTGGGCTAAGGAGAATGGATGTCAATTTAATGTGGCAAAATGTAATGTTATGCATTTTGGGGTGAAAAGATTGGCATCAGTTTACTGCATTGGTGGAACTGTGCTCCAGGAAATTGATGAGGCACGAGATTTAGGAGTGTTGGTGGATAAGGAATTGAAATTTAGGGGACACATTGCAAAAGTGGCCAAATCAGCTCATCAAATCACTTGGTTGCTGAAGAATACGTTGACAAGCAGAGACAAGCAGGTTATTGTTCCTCTGTATCGAGCCTTGATAAGATCTCATCTCGACTACTGTGCCCAGATTTGGTCACCTAGGTTTCTTCTTGATGGGGAGGAGGTGGAGAGGATCCAGAGGCGAGTGACCAAGATGATAGCAGGTCTGTGGAATGAACCTTATGAGAATAGGTTGAAGATTTGTAGGTTGCAAAAATTGGTTGATAGGCGGAGGAGGGGAGATATGATTGAGACATTCAAATTACTGAAGGGTTTCTATAAAATTAATTCAGAAGATATTTTTGAGAACAGGGCTGGTTGTGGGAGGACTAGGGGACATCCATGGAAACTGGGCAAAAGTGTGGTTAGTAAAGGTGTTAGAGCTGGGTTCTTTACTTTTAGAGTAGTGAATGAGTGGAATGTGCTCCCTGAGTCTGTGGTGGATGCTGTGACAGTGAATGAGTTTAAGGCAAGGTATGATAGATACTGTATGAATGTCGAATAGTTGTGATGAATATGATTTGGGGCTTCCCTCGATGAGTCTAATGACTCCCTGGAGTTGCCCGTAATAATAGTAATAACAGTATAATAGGAAATTATCACTATGTTGCTGAGGTACAACCATGATGAGTTGAGACAGAGAGCCATAATCATGACTGGTATGTTAGCAGAGCAGTGTAAGTGCAGTTTGTGGATGGATTGCATTTAAATGGCTTGCTAGAGGAGTAAGTGAACTAGAGAAACTGTTGCTAGTGGGAGTGGTGTGTGTTGCAAGCAAGAGATCAGAATTAAGAAATGAAGTAAAAGATCAGAAGAGTGGTATTGAAGAGACGGAAGTGCTTGGTAATGGAAACAGTAGTAGTGTATGAGAGAGAACTGGAATGGAAGAGGAACAAGGAAATGGAGGGAGCTTGGGTGGATGGACAGGGCAATTTGGCATTGGGAGAGTGAATGCTAGAAGTAGTAGCAAATGTATGTATGTATGGAGATGATCAGCATAGAAATGGAATACATTGAGATCTGAGTGGGGAAGTTGAGACAGAGCAGATATATGTGGTAAGCAGGTAATAAAGGTGATTGGGAAAGGGCAGGTGTGGTAAGGAAATCACAACCAACAAGTGGTTTGGGTAGGACAGGTAATAGACCTAAAAGTGAACTGCTGTGCTTATTTACAAATGCCAGGAGAATAAGAAATAGGGAAAATGAAATGGAATTATTGAGCTTATTCGCCCCAAAATCATTGGAATGAATGAAACATGGTTATATGAAAATGATATCTAACAGGGATCAAAATGGAAGGGTACAGCTTTCATGAGGATAGAAAGGACAAGAAGGGAAGAGGACAGCTGCTGATGATATCAGGGAAATTACATCCACATAAGGTAAACATGAAAGAGGGAAATAGTGGCAACAGTTATGAGGCAGTGTGATGTGACATGGAGGTTGACAGGAAGATATATCTACTTGGATGTTGCTATAGACCCGGAAATACAGAAGGGGGTTAAGAAGAGATGCATAAACAACTTTGATTAGTGAACAAAGGAAGGATAATTATTATGGGTGATTTTAATTATGGCGTTATAGATTGTAATGAAGAGATAGCATTTGGGAATAAAGAAAATAAATTTCTTGAATTCTTGAGAGATAACTCTCTCAAGCAGCATGTAAAGGGGGGGCATGCGAGTACATAGGAGTGGGCCGCTTAATTGTGAATGATCAGTAGGTATATGAGAAAATAAATAAACTTGATGTCAATAAGGTGATAGGATTTTATGACATATCACCACTCATCTTGAGGTAATGTTCCAGTAAATTAGCAGTAATATTGGCATGCCTGTTTAATAAGTCTTACAACAGCACTGGTTCCAAGAGAATGGAAAGAAGATAAAATTGTTCCACTGCATAAATAATAATAATTATTATTATTCAGGCCTCCATGGAATCAAAAACTCATTGCAGGAGGTATTTCCTAGGAAACACGAAGTCTATCAAGACTCATCTCGGGAAGTCTCTCCTAGGAAACACAAAGTCTATCATACCACTTCTTAAACTCATTCACCATTCTCACTTTCACCACTCTATCAGGCAGTGCATTCCACTGTTCAACCACCCTCTATGCAAAGACCACTCCTCATCCTCTTGCTCACAGCTTCCTTTCATAACTTCCAGGGTTGGCCCCTGTCATCACTCCTTCCCACTGTTCAACCAAGCGAGAGAACTCCCCAGTGTCAACCCTGTAACCACCTCTCAACAGTTTAAAAGTCTCAATCATATCACCTCTCCTTCTTCTATCCACCAAACTCTGCAGTCCACATTCCTCAGCCGATCCTCATAACTAACATTGTACAGTACTGAAACCCTCTTTGTTATCCGCCTTTGTACCCTTTCCACAGTTAATTTATCCCCTTCAAATCCCAGGGTTCCAAATCTGAGAACAATAGTCTAAGTGCGGTCTGATCAAGGTCTTATACAATGGAATAATAACCCTTTTATCTCTGCAGGTCAGCGTTCTTCTCATTATTGCAGCAATCATCTCTGTTACCTTCACCACCTTTGCAATATGTCCACTGAATTTCAGGTTTCTATCAACCATCAAACTCAGATCTCTTGTCTCCCCCTACTTCCTCCAATACAACTTCTCCAATAGAGCATGCAGTGTCCCAAACTTCAAGACCTTACATTTTGCTCCATTAAACCGACACCCCCATTCATGCCCATCTATCTAGCTTATTCAAATCCTCTTGCAGGGCTACCACATCTGCACTATCACTAAAAGCCCTTCCCGGCTTCACATCATCCACAAACAACTGAATATCCCCCTGCAATCCACTAACAATGTCATTGATATAAAAGTTAAACAATATAGGTCCCAGTACTGTGTCCCACAGGGCACAGTACTGGGACCCCACTTGTAACCTTCTACCCCACCATACACAACTCTCTGATACCTATCAGATAGCCAATCCTGAATCCAGTTGACCAACCTGACATTTAAACCCATGTGCTGCAACTTAAGGTGGTGATAAGGCTGTACCTTCAAATTATAGGCCAGTCTGTATATCTGGAGTTTTGGTGAAGGTACGGAAGAGATTGGTGAGAAGTAGGATACAGAAATGGGTTGATAACAGCAGTATTCTCTATGATTATCAGCATGGGTTTGTTAAAGTGAGATTATGTTTTATTAACTTATGTACTATAACAAGGTGACAAATGGCTTGCACAAGGGATATGCATATACAGTAGTATACTTAGATTTTGCAAAAGCTTGTGATAGACTGTCGCATGACAAGCTGTTAAATAAATCGACACTGGTGAGATTGTATAACAGATTTCTGAGCTGGATCAGTGACTAGCTGTTAGATAGGTATCAGAAAGTTGTATATGGGGGTGAAGTATCTCAAAAGAGAAAGGTCACTATTGGTGTACCTCAGGTGTTCAGTTTTGGAAGAACCATTGTTGTTCAGTTTGTATATTAATGATATTGGAATGGGTTTAACTGGTGATATGCAGATGATGCTAAATTGTGGAGAGCAATGAAGAATCAAAAAGATGTTATGGCCTTACAGGAAGACTTCAATTGATTGCATGAATGGGCAGGCAAGTGGAAATATCTGTTCAATGTATCAAAGTAAGGTTTTGAAATTTGGTAAACAATGGTGGTATACAAAGTATACACTTGGTGGCAAAACTTTAAATGAGGTAAATTCAGGGGCCACAGTGCACAAGTTGTGAAGACATCACATCAGATAATGGCAATGATGCAGAAGATCCTAATGTGTAGAAATAAAGAGGTTATGATACCATTGTATAAGGCCTTGATCAGGCGTAATATGGATTATTGTGCACAGATTTGGTCACCAGATTTTCATGGTGACGAGCATATGATAGAAAGGATTGAGGGTTGAGAGAAGATTCACAAAGGTGGTCAGTGATCTTTGGAATGTGGAGTATGAGGAACCAATTGAGAGAATGTAAATTGCAAAGCCTTGTGAATAGGATGCTGAGATGATGACATATAAGTTAGTCAGGGGGAGAGGTTTGTTATCAGGTTAACATGGAAAACATTTTTCATAGAATGGAAGAGCATGGGAACAATTTTTTTTCCGGCTTGGTTGGCCGAATGGTTAGCTTATCTGCTCTCCAGCCAAAACGCTGCGGGTTTGAATCTTGCCATGGGCATGGATGTTTGTGATTGTCTGTGGAAATACCACTGGTGGTCGACAGTAGATGCCGTTGTTGTCATTTCGGTCAGTTGGTGATTGAATGGTGAAGACGGAGTTGGTCACCAGATTGATGACCAACCGATGAGTCCCTCATCATCATCAAATTCCTGCCATGTACCCTCAAGAGGTGTACACAATATGATAGTACTACATGAAAAAAATTACATCATTACTAACTTCCTATCTACAATTTTCCTCCAAATCAGTCTGTTACTTGTCAAGACTCCAACATTATCAGATCTTATATTTCTATCGTCTAAGGCACTTTGTACCGTATCAATCCACCTATATCTTGGTCTTCCTCTGGGTCGTTTTGCTGCCAACCTGGCAGGGAACACTTGTTTTGCTAATCTTTCTTCGCCCATTCTGTTTAAGTGACCATACCACCTGAGATTAGCTCTGCTAACGCATTCCTCGATGCTGACAATGTCAAATTCTTTCCTAATATACTCGTTTTTTATATGATATTGCCATTGATGCCATCTGTCACACCTATAATCTTTCTCAGGACTCTCATATCTGCAGTCTCTAGTCTTTGGTCAAGTGTTTTACTTCTGACCCAGCTCTCAGATCCATAAGTTAAAACTGATTTGAACACTCTCTTGTATACAGCTAATTTAGTGTTCCGATTAATTTCTCTCTTATTCCATCTGAATTTATTCAATTGACTTCCCACCATACCAACTTTACTGATTCTGTTGTCTATTTCTATATTTAATTTACCATCTTCACTAAAAATCGTGCCTAAAGTAGCTGAAATGTTTCACTTGTTCCACAGGTTCTCCATTCACAACATAGTTGACATTTTCAATGATTCTGCTTATTTTCATTGTCTTTGTCTTTTTATTGCTGACCTTCATACCATATCTATTACAACAGCTATTCAATTTAGTCAGAGAATCTTGCAGACTTGTAGCGCATTTATTTAGAAGAATATCATCTATTCTTCTAAAATATTCTTCTAGAATAGCCGCATAAAGCAAAGAGCTGACATTAACATCTCCAATTTTGATATCATGTTTAATACCACTTTCCTTCATAATGTGATCCATATAGATAATGAATAACAGAGGGGATAATGTACATCCTTGTCTCACACCAGATTTAACATTAAACCATCTTCCAGTACATCCTTCAATTCTAACTGCTGACTTACAACTCAAATAAAGATGAAGTATTGCTTGATATAATGCCCCATTGACACCATATAACTGTAGCGTATTGAATAACTTCTCTCTTGGCACCTTGTCATATGCCTTTTCCAAATCAACAAAACTTAAATACAGATCTCTGTTATATTCCCATGCTTTCTCGACTATTTGTCGTAAAGTGAAGATCTGATCCTGACAGCCTCTATTTGGCCTGAATCCAGCTCGTTCTTCACCAACCTATTCTTCCACAATTCTTCTCAACCGTTTCTCAAGTATACTTGCATAAATCTTACCAGGAACACTCAGTAGGGAAATACCTCTGTAATTCTCACATTCAGTTTTATTTCCCTTTTTATATATGGGTAATATGAGAGCCCTACTCCAATCATCGGGAATTCGTCCCTCTGTCCAGGCCTTCTGAACTATGCAGTGCAGCCACTGTAAGACTCTTCTATCACCATACTTCAGCATTTCTGGTCGAATATCATCTATTCCTGCTGCCTTTCCGCATTTCAAGCCTTTGATGACTTCAAGTATGGATATGTATTCCTGACTGCATGCCTGGTCAGTGTTTTTTACCACTGTGCTGTCATCACTGCTTGTTTCATTTAGCAATTTTTCAATGTAATTACTCCATACTTCAAGAATATCTGTTTCTCCCGTTTTCATGTCACCTTTATCATCTCTAACTCCTTTTACAGCACTCTTTCCTCCATTCCTAAGCTTCTTCAACAACCTCCAGAATATTTTGCCACCTTCTTGATATTTATTTTCTATATTCTTGCCAAAGTCCTCCCATGACTTTTGTTTAGCTAGTTTTACACAGTGTTTAGCATTCTTGCATTTGTCTCTGTATACTCTAAGAGCACAAGCTGACTTATTTGAAGGAACTTTTGGTATGCTTTCTTCTTTTCCTTCACTGCCTCTTTAACTTCCTGTGTCCACCAAGGAGTTCTGATTTTTTTATCCTTGCAGACAACCTCACCACATGCCTCTCTGGCAGAATCAATCAATGTTTTCTTCAGGGTTTGCCAGTGAATCTCCAAGGTTTGATTCCTGTTCTCAAACTCTTTCGTTTTTTCTTCCATAAGCTTTGTATATTTTAGCCTGCAGTTCATGTGCGAGAGCTGCTCAACTTTTATTCGCTTTAAAACTTTCTTAAATGTTATTCTTTTCGATACAAAATTCAATTTTATCCTACTCAAGACTAAATAGTGATCACTTCCAATTTCAAATCCTCTGTACGCTCTAGTGTCCTGCACCAGGGAGAAAACATCACTATCAACAATAACATAGTCAATGAGACTTTTCTTATTCCTAGCCTCTTCTCTCCATGTGAATTTGTGCACGTTTTTGTGTTGGAACATAGTGTTAGTAATAACCAGTCCATGTCCTGAGCAGAAATCAACCGATATTTGCCATTATTATTAGCTTTGCTCTTTTCTCCAAATTTTCCCAAAATATTTTTGTATGTCTCACAATCATTTCCTACTCTGCTATTTAGATCCCCAACAAGGACCAACTTTTCCTTTTTCATTGTGTCAGTTGCTTTTTGTAAAGCCTCAAAAAATTCCTCCACTTCTACCTTAGTAGAACCTTCTGTGGGACCATAGGCACAAATAAGTCTCATTGTCCAGTTCCCCATTCTCATATTTGCCCACATTACTCTACTTGAGACTGACTGCCATTCAAGAAGATTAGCCTCGTATTTTGTGTTGAATACTATGGCTACTCCTTCTTTTCCTTGATTGTCATTGCCTGAATATAACATTTTGTATTTATTGATCAGAAAGATCTCACCAGTTTTTGTCTTTTTTTGTTGCAGTCACTCCTATTACGTCGATCTGGTACTTATCTAATTCATCAGCTAACTCCATTTCTTTGCCATTCAGGCTTCTTATGTTGATAGTACCAATCTTTAACTCTGGTGATGTTGAGTTGGGGTTTGTTTTCAGATTTGTTCCAGTAGCTGACTTTTCGCTGTTCACCCTGGTTCCCTGGCGAAAACAACGGGGGCCTTGTTTAACCGGGCGACGCCCCAGCCGGCATGAAATTTTGTCATGTTGTACCATTATTTTTTATTTTGGTTTAACCAATAAGAATACAATTTGGTCGGCTAAATCCCAAATTGCCAGCCCCTCCTCGTTCGTTCAGTATCCAAGAAGATACCTAACAGGGTGCACCACGAGAAGGTGACGATTGGACATTAGGTTAGAAGCCCTGGTCGGTTCTCCGCATTCCTTTAAAGACTATGTGGAGGTCTCCTCTCAGTTATACAGCTTTGACCCTTAAGCATCCTCTCGATGAGTCCCTGGAGGTGTCAAATAATAATAATAATAATTTCTGGAAACTGTATAAGGAGGGTGTGAGCAAGAGAGTGAGGAGCAGGTTCTTTACATGGAGAGTGAGTTAGTGATTTGAATGCATTGTTTGAGTGTGTTGTGAATGTAGACACATTGAATCAGTTTAACGCATTTGGTTGAGGTTTGTGTTTGATAGCGTGTACCTCTCATGATGAGTCTCTTACTTCATGGAGGTAAAATGTTAATAATAATAAATGCTTCTCTTCTTCCTAACGAAGCATAGTTCTTGAGAATATCCTTGCAACCTTCCACCTTTCATGAAGAATATCAGTAGATTCCTTCTTTTCTAACTCCTGGAAATACACAAACAGCTAGAGAGACTGCAACATCTCATGTGTATAATTGGTATTTTCAAAAAAAAAAAAAAAAAAAAAAAATGTTTAGAATAAGTTTATGTTCATTACAAAATTAATCTAGCATATTATGTAACATGCTTAAAATTGGGCTTAATTTCTTTAGTAATTATTTTGAAATATGCACTCTATGTGCTTTTAATATGATATGACTAATGGAGCATTCAAGCAGAAGAAGGTTTTTGATTAGGTGCCTAACAAACTATTCATCAATATTTAAAATAAAGTATTGCTGTATTATTTCAAAATGTATTTTTATGTTGTCCATCTTGAAAGGATGATATTGAAGATTATTCTACACTATATTTTGACTTTCAGACTAAATAAATAAATCCATGTTAAAGAAACCTTTAAATGAACAGTTTTATTATTATTATGTGACACCTCCAAACAGTCCAAAGACTCATAGAGGGAGGACACCTACTCTACAACTCTCCGTCTCCACCACTCAATTCACCAACTACGGTGAATCCCAACTACCATCATCATCATCTACACCAGCACCATCTACTGCTCACCACCACTAGTATTTTCACAGACAATCACAAACATCCATATCCATGGCGGCATTCGAACCTGCAGCCTTTTGGCTGGAGAGCGGATACGCTAACCACTCAGCCAACCAGGCTGGCATTGTGTATTCCATTTGTAGAGTTCATTTAACTATCCAGTTTGACTTCACAAATCCTGAAATAACTTATTATTTTGGATTTTTTGGTAGTTTCAGAAACTGAAAGTGTGTGATATACTATATGTTATCACTGTATTACCACATTCACACTCTGCTGGGTCCTGCACATGTTGCATGACAGGCAGGAACTTATTGATGTTCATCATCTCCCTTCCACATTGAGCTGGCACAGTTTTACAGATTCTCCAATATATATGGCATTTCAGTTTTGGATTTTTTTTTTTTTTTTTTTTTTCAGCGGAATTTTTGTATAAAATTAATTTGTGAACTGTATCAATGGAATAAAAAATTCCAAAAGTAATGTTATTTTATTTCAAATCATTAAAAAATAAAATAAAAGCTATTTTAAAAATGTTAAGCATTATGTAAAAATGGTTTAGTTTCTACACCTATTAATATATGTAGGAATGCCTAACAATATTATGATTTTATGAGTATATCATCATGCATTATCCACAAAAACAATAGAAGAAAACGAAGCAACAGTCATTACAGTCCTTCCCAACCCCTTAACTCCAGTAATACTAGAGCACCATGCATATGAATCACTGTGACCACTTATATTTTCTTCCACTGAAGATGTGTTTTTTTTTAATTAAATAATTTTTAATTTTTATTTTAGTCAGTTTTATTAAAGTTAATCTTAAATTTTAATTAATTAAATAGTTTTTACAAATGCCAAAAATAAGGGAGGGAATGAATCACTGAAATGGTTTCAGTAATTGAGATTCCCCAAAATCATTGGAATAAATGAAACATGGCTGAATAAAGATGATACTGTCAAGGGAATAGAAATGGAAGGATATGGTATTTTTCACAAGGATAGAAAGGACAAGAAGGGAGGGAGGGGGAGTGCTGCTGATGATAGCAGGGGAATTAAGTCCACATAAGGTAGACGTGAAAAAGGGCAATAATGGCAGTGCTTACGAAGCAGTGTGGTGTAACGTTGGAGGGTGAGAGGAAGACATATTTAGTTGGATGTTGCTATAGGCTTGGGAATGTGAAGGGTGGTGATGAAGAAATGTATAAACAACTTGAATTAGTGAACAAAGGAAGGGTTATTATTATGGTTGATTTTAATTATGGCGGTATAGATTGGAATGAAGAGATAGCATTTGGGAATAAGGAAAATGAATTCTCAAGTTCTTGAGAGATAACTATCTCAGGCAGCATGCAAAGGAGGGCACACAAGGATTGAGAGTTCTGGATCTGATCATTTCATCAGAGGATGTAATTGTGAGAAAAGGTTTCACACTTTCCTTCAGTTAGTGAAACTGATCATGAAGGGATCACCTGGGTTGTTGCTAGTCATATGCAGATTGTGAGGAAAGGATATAAGTGGAATTATAAGGCTGGTGATTACAAGCTTAGAAGACAGCTTGGAGCTATAGCATGGAACGAGGAGTTAAGCAGTAAGGAAATAAATGCTGCTTGGGAAATGACAAAGAAATTCATAACAACATTGCTGTGTGAATTTATTCTGAATGCCAAAAGGCTGAATAAAGTGGGTGTAAAATGGATGAATGTGGAGCTTATGCATGAAATCTGGAAGAAAAAGATACTTTGGAGGCAGTACAAGATGAATAATGGTAATAATCAGTTATATGAAGAGTATAAAGAAAAAGCCAGCAGAGTTGACTCGGTTAGTAAGGAAAACAAAAGCTCAGAAATTGGCAGAACAGGTGAAGAAGAGTTTTTTTTTAGATATGTGGCAAGTAGAAGGAGAATGATCATTATTAAGATTATGTTAATGGATGAGAGTGGTAGAACGGTAGCTGCTGCAGAAGACATTGTCGAGGTATTCAATGATCAGTTTATAAGGGTGTTCCATCCTGATCAGGGTGGAATCATGAAGAACTTAAGGATAGAGGACATAGGAGAGGATGGCTTAATTGAGAGGGAGCAGAAGTATTTGAGGAAATAAGTAAACAATGTCATTAAGGTGAGGGAAGTGAAAGGAGGGTAAATTTGTTCCACTGCATAAAGGTGGTGATAAGACTGTAGCTTTAAATTATAGGCCAAACTGTATATCTGGAGTTGTAGTGTGATGGTACTGGAGAGATTGGTGAGAAGTAGGATACAGAAATGGGTTGATAGCAGCAGTGTGATTATCAGGATGGGTTTGTTAAGGGGAGATCAAGATGTTTCATTAATTATGTACTATAACAAGGCGACAAACACCTTGTACAGCGGAGATGCATATACAGTGGTGTACTTGGATTTTGCAAAAGCTTTTGATAGACTGCCACATGACAAGCTGGTGAATAAATTTTAACAGATGGGGTTGAATGACTGACTTCTGAGTTGTATCAGGAACTGACTGTCAGATAGGTATCAGAAAGTTGTATATTGGGATGTGGTATCCTGAAAGAGAAAGGTCACTAGTGGTATACTGCAGGGTTAGTTTTGGGATCACTGTTGTTCAATTTGTATGTTAATGATATTGGGATGTGTCTAACTAGTGATATGCAGCTGTTTGCAGATGATGCAAAACTGGGGAAGGGCAATGCAGGGTCAAGCGGATGTTATGGCCTAACAAAGGGACTTGAATAGATTCCATCAATGGGCAGATAAGTGGAACTGCAGTTCAATGTTGATATGTGTAAGGTTTGAGATTTGGTAAGCAATGATAGAATACAAAGTATACACTTAGTGAGGAAACTTTAAAGGAGGTAGAGGAGATGAGAGTTATAGGAGTGATGGTTGACAAGTACCTGAAATTCAGGGGCCACATTTCACAAGTTGTGAAGACGTCACATTGGATAACGACAATGATGCAGATGACCCTGACATGCAGAAATAGAGAGATTATGATGTTGATGCCATTGTATAAGGCCTTCATATGGTTTATTTTGTACATAGATTTGGTCGCTAGGTTTTCTTGGTGGCAAGGATATGTTGGAAATGGTCAAGAGAAGATGGTCAGTGGTCTCTAATGTAAGTTGCAGAGTCTTGTGAATAGGAGGAACAGGAGGAGATATGATTGAGACATATAAGCTAGTCAAGAGTTGTTATCATGTTGACATGGAAGAGATTTTTCATAGAATGGGAGAGAGGACTAGAACAAGAGGCCATTGCTGGAAACTGTATAAGGAAGGTGTGAGCAGACTAGTGAGGATCAGGTTCTTTGCATGGAGAGTGGTTGGTGAGTGAATTGCTTTGTCTGAGTGTGTTGTCAATGTAGACACATTGGATTAGTTTAAAACACAGTTAGATTTGCATTGTGTGTACCTCCCATTAAGAGTCTCTGACTCCATGGAGGTCAGATGTTAATAATAACAAATTTCATATTGAGAAATAGGTAGGTTGTGGAGTCAATGGATAAAAAAAAAATGAGTGTTTTATTTAATCAATAAATTTATTGAACTTGCAATGACTTTTTGTCATTGCAAGTTCAATATATACCGGTTGTGAGTATTGCACCGGTTGTGCAAAAGTTAAAAAGAGAGGTAGCATTTCTGTTCCTTTCTACCCTACAATCATTATGCAAAAAAAAAAATGCACACCGTTTGTTATTTTTATAAAATAATCATATACTTTCTCTGATATTATTTACAAAGAAAATTATAAATCCTGTAATATATCTTATAAGTAATTCTCTATTAAATAAAGTCATTGACATAACAAGTTTTGATATGCAGATTTTGCATACACTTCACAGTTTCTCATTTCCACCATTTTTTTTTTTCTTTACAAAGGATAAAAGAGAGAGATAGAGAGATTAATGAATTATGAAGCCATTTCTTGGTAATAAACTTCGAAAATTCTTAGAATAAATTTCCCTTATCAGTTATTAGGATGTTGTTTGTACTTTATGTGCAGTGCACCCTCTGTTCAAAAAGAAACCGAACTTTTGATAGAAAATAAAACACTGGCCAATTATAATTATTCAAATCATTTATTTCAATCAATATACTCTCCCTCAGCTTCGATACAGCGTTTGGCACAGTCAATTAATTTGTTAAATGAGTTTTTTTATATCGGTTTTTAGGATACTGTTGAGGGTCGCAGTTACTGCCGCTTGAACATTTTCAATGGTGTTGTATCGCTTTCCTTTCATCAGCAAATGAAGTCGGGGGAAGAGAAAGAAGTCACAGGGTGCTAAATCAGGTGAAAACGGCAAGTGATCTAACACACAAACTTGGTTTTTGCTCAAAAAATGTCTCGCAATGTTCGAACGATGAGATGGTGCATTATCGTGCAAAAGTGATCAGCTGCCTGCATCACGATATTCATGCTGTACGCGACGAATTCTCGCTATCAATCGCTTCAAAACTTGGGAGTAAAATTCACTATTGACCATTTGGCTAGGCAGAATGAATTCTTTGTGGATAATGCCCTTGAAATCGTGGAAACAAAGCAGCATTGTCTTTACTTTTGACTTCTCCAAACGACTTTTTTTCAGATGCCCCTCTTCTGGTGGTCTCCACTCATCACTCTGACGCTTTGTTTTGGGCTCATACTCAAAACACCACGTTTCGTCACCAGTGACGATCGTTTCAAGGAAGTTTGAGGCCTTACGAGCAGTTTTAATGAGGTATTGAATTGCAGTGTTCAATTCGATACTTTTTTGGTTGTCGGTTAACTGGGGAACAAATCATGAATTCAATTTACGAAGGCCCAAACTCTTGGTCAAAATATTGTGCACAGTTGATTTTGGAATCCCCAATTCATCTTCAATCAATCTTACAGATGATTTCGGTTTTTCTTTGATGAAATCATGCAATTTTAGGATGTTAACTTTGCTCAGTCCAGTTTTTGGAAGGCTTGACTTTTCATCGTCCTGAAGTGTCTCATGACCACTTTGAAATCACTTAAACCACTCTTAAACTTGAGTATTGGATAAGCATTCATCACCGTATGTTTTTTTTTTTTAAGCATTTGATGCGTTTCGGTAAAACTTTTACCAAGTTTAACACAAAAGTCAATCGCATCTCTCTGTAACTCATTTTCCGACCGTTTGTCAAAACACACTTTCACTCCTGGCACTATAACTCGGCTTTTAATGAAACAAATGCCATAAACAGTTGACACAACACTAATAATGGTTGCCGCTTTCGACAACAAAAAAGATACAACAGGTGGCGCCACTAGTTTCTTCTATTCTTGAAAAGTTTGGTTTTTTTTTTTGGACAGAGGGTGTAGTAAAACTTCTACTTTTTTTTATTGTGCAAGTGTGTGTGTGGTTGGGGGTGACGTATTGGTGTTGAATGAGTGTTATTTTCTGTCAATATTTTTTTTAGAAAACAAAAATAAAAGGGAAAGATAAATTCAAAAATAAAGAAATAAATATACATGACAAGCACAAGAATTTGTATGATAGATATGCTCAATAAGCATCTGGTCAACACACTCATTTTGTGGTGTGCCCAGATAAATCATGTGGTCATTGTAAGTGCCTCCATAGCGCAATTGGAAGAATGAAGGTACGTCTCACCCTTTGACTGGAAAAGGTCTGAGTTCGATTCTTATCGTGACTGAGGAATCTTTATAAGGAAATTTTTCAATTGAAGTTGAGTTAGCTGATTTCATACAGAGGTAGGAAGGTCTTTTCTCATGGAAACTTGGGTTTTTCATCTGCATACAGACAAATCGGCCTTCAGAACACATGCAATTTACAGACAAAAATTCTATTGGTGGTGTTGGTGTAGATGATAATAATGGTGGTTTAGTGGATGTTAGGGCCGGTTTTATCATTAGGCAAACCTAGGCAATCGCCTAGGGATGCTAAGACTTCAGGGCTCATGTTTGTGTCAGTATGACAAAATATATATAGAGAGAGATAATGTATAGGGGCGACAAAATTTTCTTGCCTAGGGCAGTGGTGGCAAACCTTTTTATGTCTGCATGCCAAAAATTTACAAATCAAGTTGCTGACGTGCCGCGAACGTCAGTAACTAATTAATGCAACACTAATTAATTAACATTAATACAAAATTATTTGCAGAATTTTATTGAGACAAGTTTAAAAATTAACATAGAATTTCATAAAAATGAACTCATAATTTGATATACACATTGTCGTATACAAATCAATATCAACCTTTTATTAATTTATCTTCGCCGGCAAAGATTGGTCGATTGGTAGAGCCTCTGCTACTAATGGCTCACAAAAAGTTAAGAAAGTTTGAGCGTGGTTAGTAGTTGGAAGGAGCCAATTGTTCGATGCTATTGGCACACTCCCTCGATGAGTCTTTGGACTTCCTGCAGGTGTATAATAATAATAATCTATATCAATTTATTAATGAGATTTTTGCTGTTATTCATTAGATGCCAAATGCTTTATATCAGGTTCATATTTTGTCACTTTTAGTAATACACATGCGGAACTAGATTCATGAGTCATTCTATTTCTTAAACTGTCTTTTATAAAATTCATTTCAAAAAATAATGACTCACAAGCATATGTAGAGGAGAAAATTGATAATATAGCCATCTCTAGCTTTTTTAAACACCAAAAGGTTTCAGGAATGTCATTCCAAGTTCTCAATATTTCCTCTTCTGCATTCTTTTTAATTGTGCTCAATAATCGATCATTTTCCATTATTTCTAAGTCATTTCTCAAATCGCTTTTATTTCCATTTAGAACTAGATTGTAATCGATTAGTTGCATTTCTATATCTTCCAAATTCAGCCACTCAAAAATCTCCAAATTGAGTTTATCTGTTGATGTTGTGTCCGGATGTAAAATAAATTTTGATGTCTCTGCAAATTGCCTGAACTGCGTAAATCCTGAAGAAAATTTGTTGATTATCGACTGAATCACTGTAGAAAACTCTTTTGTCAATTTAACTTGATCTGTTTTTTCATGGGATTCTAGATCTGCAAAGAATTGTTTTGTATTTGGAAAATATCGGAAGGTATTGGAAATAACACCACGATTAAAAATTGCTAATTTAGCTTCGAATGCTTTGATTATATCAAACATGACAATAATTGTCTTGTTAACACCTTGCAGTTTAACATTTAATTCATTTAAATGTAAACACAAATCAGTAAAAAACATTAATTTTGAAAGCCATTCGACGTTCATTAATTGATTGTATTTTTCAATGATTTTCTCATTATGTAAAAAAAGTCTGATTTCATCTAAACACTCAACAAATCTTTGAAGAACTTTCCCACGATTTAACCATCGGACGTTGTTGTACATAAGTAAACCATTCTACACAGAGTTTACCTCACTTAATAATTCTATAAATTTTTGTTTATTTAAAGCACGTGCCGATATAAAATTGACCAATTTTGTTATAATACTCATAATGTCTTCCAGTGGCTCGAAATTAGCCTTTGCGCATAAAACCTGCTGATGTTTAATTCAATGAAAACCCAGAACTGAATGTCCAATACATTTAGTAAATAAATTGACTAACCCATTTTCCTCTCCAGTCATACTGTGAGCATCATCAGTAGCTACTGATACAATTTTGGAGGGATCTATACCTCTTTCAGGAAATGAATTTACAACTGCGTTGCAAATATTTATTCCTTTTGTTGTTGTTATTGATGATGTTAAACTTATCAATTTTTCTTTGATGTTATTCCCAACACAATAACGAATAAAAATTGCTAAATGAGCTGATCCAGTTATGTCAGTACTCTCATCATAACAAAGAGAAATTAAACCAGAAGATTTTATATCTGTTTTTTGCTGATGAGTTATACTTTTAGCCATTTCTATGATTCTATCTTTCACCTTGTTTCTAGCCAAAGGCATATCTTTTATTCTTTGAATAATTTTTTCCTTGTTTTCAAAATCTTCAAAGAGAACTGGTGCTCATTTTAATCATGCTTCTTTTATATATTCTCCATCACTGAAAGGTTTCCCATGTTTCGCAATTACATTTGAGGCAAAAAAAAAAAACTAGCAGCAGTTATATTTGAACGACTGCCGATAAATTTCATTAGGGTTGTTGACTGGATATTCCTATTTTTAATTGCCTGAGCAATACATTTTTTTTGTTCGTCCTTGCATGGAGTGATTTATGGTTGGTCTCATAATGCCATTTTACTGACGACGTTCTGCACACACCTGCTCCGGAAGATAAAACACATATTGCTTTATTGACTTTATTAATCATGCCATACTCTTCAGTCCACCAGCTTTGGAACTCTCTGCTGCTGGACTGTGATAATTTTCGTTTTTTATTTTCATCAGCTATGTTCGGTAGAACTGTATAAAAATAATTCACAACTTAATCAAATGCATTTTTTTTAGTTAAAAAAAAATCAACATTTATTATATGCCTAAATTAAATTATCTTTATAATTCCCATTTACAGTAGCAAAAACAAAACAGTGCACATATGCAACAATAATGCACTTGCCGCTGCTTATTTTTGCCTACTGATGCACGGTGCGAAATGCATAATGAGGGAAAGGAAAAGGGAAAGTAAGGGAATCCCTAAGGATCAGTCGTTCTCAATTCTTTTTCTGTACGACTCAATTTATATTTATTCTTACTGTATTAGAGGGCTCAGTCCCAACAAACTTACTTGTAAATACCTTTCCCATTTTTTTAAAGTTCATACATTAAACTAACATAAGTATTAATATTATATAAATTAAGTGGATATTAAATCCAACATTATTTCAAAGTCAACTACAGTAACTATAGAAATTTCGTATGAAATTTGACCAGCGAACACTTATGGGAATACACTCGCTGCCATACTATCATTTGCTCTAGCGGCTAGGGCAACTTGTAGTATGGCGGCGAGTGTATTCCCATAAGATCTCTGGTCAAATTTCGCACAAAACATGTATAGTTTCTGTAGTCGGCTTTGAAATATTATGTTGAATTTAATATCCACTTAATTTATATAATTTTGTATCGCCGATGTGAAGTCTTTTGGCTATTTATTTTAGTAAATAAGTATTAATAATTAATTATGGCATAATCATAAAAAGCATTAATACACGTAATGTATACGGTGTAGCATGTTGACAAATATAAAAGTACGCATTTAAATTAGTTATCAATCACAGGACTAATGCTACAATATAGTAGTTTCCTCAGGCCAACATCATTAAATTAACTTCTGGTAAGTTTTATTGACATATCCCATTCTGATCACCAAAGATTTATAATATTATTCAGCATAAAATTGATTATTGTATTATTAAATTGATTTTAATGATGTTGGTTTGAAAAAAAAAAAAAAAACGGTAGTGAGAAAAATATTTATGCATTGTAACTCACCATATAAGTCAGCAGAGCAGAGGAAGCAGCATAAGGATGTCGACTTATTGGCGAATGCTTACCATCGAATATAACTTGCCCTTGCATATAACTGGCACCCCTGATTTCACTTTACAAGAAAAGACATTAAAAGGTTTTGCATATATACCTCCCACACAAAAAACAACATGCCCTCTCCAACAGCCATTATATACTGTAGATGAAAGAAAAAAAATAGTTTTATTGTATCCCTGAATAAGGTACGTAGGCTTCTGCAGTCTGTGTAATATATTTCTCAACAAATAGTGCAATTAGAGACAGCTGGAATAAAAACAGTGCTAACTAATGAATCACATGTACCACTCTCACAGAAACTACCCTGTATAGGCAAGCAAAACCATATGTTGTACCGAAAACACAGTATCTAACTAAAACTATTGTCCAATTTTTCAATTACATGAAATATGTGTTTGATTGCATTTGAAATTCTCAATGTCATTATGACAGATTACAAGGCTAACTTCAAATAAAATTCTACCACGAATTGAAACATGCCATATAATGCTTGTGAGTTCCCCTTCCAGCTCAAATATAAACAAGCAGCAATAAAAATCAACCAAGGGTTTATCTTTCTGACAGAAATTCTCATTACCCGCCAGTAATGAGAATTTCTGTCGGAAAGATAAATGACATCCCGTTATGAATGTCTTAAAACTAAGAAATATATAGTGAATGTTGTTATGACAGTTGCAGATGTTATGGAATTCGGTTGAAGAGAATTAGCATTTCAACTCAAAAATTGTCGGTTCTATTTGTCTTTGGGTCGCATGATCTTTTATTAATACTGCACTAATCAGATTCATGTCTTCATAGCTGCTCTCTCCTGTAAAACAAAATTTAACTTGTACGTATTGTGACAATTAAAAATAAAGGTGGAATAATTTATAAGCATATAAAAGGATATCATATGTAAATCGTTGACGTTCCAGCAAAATTCTCAGGCATGCCACAGGTTCGTCGTCACTGGCCTAGGGGTATCAAATACTCTCGGACCAGTCCTGCTGGATGTCAATGAGCTTTGGAGGTGTCACAAAATAATAATAATAATATCATATAATTCAATGAATCAATAATAATATCATATAATTCCTACCTATTGTAATTTACTCAGCTAATTACATATACACATGGACAAAGAAATTAGTGCAGCAAGAAGGAAGCATAGGATTCAACTGAAATTTTATTGGTGTAATGATACAGGTGAGTGATGCACATGATGGCAAAAACAGAACTGAAGGACAATTATAAAGGGATCTGTGGTACGCAATCTGGTCATCAATAGCGTGTTGCACCACCTTGTGCGGCGTTACATGCTGCAATACGGTCCGGCATGGTGGCGAACAAACGCCTGATGTTGTCCTGCGGCAGACTGGCTCACATGTGTTGGACGCTGTGCTCCAAATCCCGGATATTGCGGCACGGTGGGTGCTGGCGTTTCAGCTGCTCCCAAGCATGCTCGATAGGGGACAAGTCCGGGGAGCGGGCAGGCCATGGAAGTGTCTGTACACGACGTATGCAGGCCTTGGCAACCCACACGTGTGCGGACGGGCATTATCCTGCTGGTATAGCACTTCTGGTATCTCAGCCAGGAATGGGAGAACGTTGGGCCGTAGGATGTCATCCACATACCGCTGCCCTGTCAATGCGCTACGTACCACTACAAAGGGTGATTCGCTATCATAGGCTATGGCTCCCCAGACCATAATGCCTGCAGTGTGGGAGGTGTGGTGCTCAATAGCGAGGTTGGGATTGTGTCCTTGACCCGGGGTCCTCCACACCCAGACACAATGACATCTGTCCCCAAGACAAAGCAGCAGTCATCGCTGAAGACCACACGTCACCAGTCTGTGGCATTCCACGTCGCTCTCGCCTGGCACCACTGCAAACGGAGTCTGCGATGTTGCGATGTTAATGGGAGCACATGTAAGGGGCGCTGGGATCGTAGATTTCGCCTCTGCGAGGCATCAGGAAATGGTTCGTGGGCACACAGGAGCCCCTACATCTGCCTGTATAGTGGACCCGGTCACCGTGGGATCCCTCCGTGCTTGCTGCATGATCCATCGATCCTCTCTAGCATTGGTCCTCCTGATCCGACTGGTGCTGCTCTGCCGTGTAGCAGTGCCGGAACGTGCCCACAGATCCTATCACAGTCGGACGGTATGGTCAGAACGGTTCATGTGCACGCCGACCACCCTCTGGTTTTCAGGCTGATGATCATGCCTCTGTCAAAGTCCCTAAGTTGCTTAAATCTACGTCTCTGACATCTACCCGGCATTATTGTCACTCTGTACTCTAGCTTGCGTCAGCTGGTGCTTTTCACTTTAATCGGCTATCGACTACACGCCAGCTTTATAAGGCTGCCGGTTCGTGCTTGCAGTGCCACCCCAGGGTGTGTGAGCAAGAGTAATCGCACCAAACTTGAATCATTTGCATACCACCCCACACTGTAGCTATTTGCTTAGTTTCGCCGTTGTACCATGTTTTCTTCCAGGTGCGCTAATTTCTTTGTCCGTGTGTGTATATAAACACTGTTTATTATTGATTAGTTATTTTCACGACAAATCCCCCCCTTTTTTTTTTCCCCAAATCAAGCTGATTATAAATGTGAACAGAGATTACAGGATAACATGTAATTCATTTGGCACTATAGTAATTTACTGCACCACCTAAATACCATAACTGCAAATTATTGGATATTTATTTGTTTATAACAGATCTATTTGTATGCATGCCTGTTCTTTTCCTCCTTGAAGGTGTCACGTATACACATGATTCATGTCTCATAAATATAGAATTTATCTTAATTATCAGTTATATATATATATATAGCCTGAAACCAACAAACTCTTTCTCTTTCTACAGAGATTTGGTTTGTCTGGAAATCACGTGTAATAATTTATCATATATTCACCTGATATACAAGCAGAAAGCACAAAACAATTTGTCATATCCCCCCCCCCACACACACACAATTTTTCCAGTACCCAGCATGAATGTGTTAAACAAATCATTGGAAATTTAATTAGCTTCTGTATTTGACTGTTGAAGTAACATGGTTTAAAATAAATATTCATGTAGCTCTCTTCAGTTTTAGGGAAAAATAATAAATCCTTGAATACAATGATACTTAATCCTACTGTTCATGTTCTTGGTGATGATGCAGCTTGTATTGCATATGTTCGACTAACACAGTACATGGATAAGTAAGTTTTCATTTGCTATTATGCGTAAGACATTTACTTACTTATTGTTTTAAAGTTACTATAATTATATTTGACTGCTTTTCTTTAATCTTCTAGGAATCACTCAGTATATATCTGATACCATTTCCAGCTTGATTTATATCATTGTCTGCCATACTCATAAATTTAATTATTTCAAATGCATTAATGTGAAAATCACATAATTGAAAGAAGATTTATTATGTAGTTTACTATCAGTTCAAAAGGACACTGGTTGTCAGGGACATTCACAGTCACTAAGTGACATCAGTAATTTCAGTTTGAAAATAAAAATAAGTATAAATGCTCAAAAGTGTGGGGGGGGGGGGAGAGAAAATATAGAGAAAAAATAACTTTAAAGTAATAATAACATACCTTTGTTGCTTCTTTGGTTGCTGGTTCAAAGTCCTTTTCTCTCTTTATTACTCACTTTCAAAAAATATTTTTCAGAACAGTGTCTATGGTAATTTTTATTTGCTTGTTCTAGCATTATGTCAATGAAGTTATCTGAATAGGCATTTAAAAAGGAGGAGAGACTACTTGATGTTAGATGAATGTAACATTTGAGAAAGTCAGAAGCGAATATAAAAGAGCAGGCAACCACAAGATGAGACTGAAGGAGTCACTGTTAAGACAAGAAGAAACCAGAAGAAGGATAAGGAAGAGTGATATATGAGAAACACAGCATGCAAAATAGATAGACAATCTGCGGGGGGGGGGGGGATAGCATTAAAACATAAAAAATATAGTGACTGGTGGCAGTAGTAAATGCATCTGAAAATGAAAAATGAAGATGAGGAAATCTGGATTCACACAGGTCAGGTCAGTTAGGTCTAGGAAAGCATAAGTTGTAATGGAAAAGAGAGACCAAAGTTGTGTGAGGAGTCCCACAGGTATGAAGTGACAAATTTAATTAATTATAAACCCAAAGATGAATTGCTACATTTGTTTGCAAGTTACACAAATATCAGGAGAAAAGAATAAAAGCAAGCCTGCTCGACTGATGCAAGTGTTACTCATGTCAGTAGTTTTTATGGATTAAAAGGACACTGGTTATTGGGGACATGAGCTGTCACTAACAGTCACATCACTATCTGTTTAAAAATAATCCCTATCCTATTTCTTCAGCCATACGGGCTAGTGGGGTAGCTACATGCTACTATACTAGGGAGATGATTATGAGCAAGGTGGTTTCCTGTTGTCTCCCTTGCCATAGTATATTTTATGACTGTAGCCGTGTGTGTTCGTGGGACCGGTTTGCCTGTTTTGAGGGATGAAAAACCAATTTTACTGGGGGAAAAACCTTCCACCTCCATATGAGACCGGTTAATTCACCTTTAGTCGAAAGAAACCAGATAAAGGTTCCTCACATCACTGACAGGAATCGAACCCAGGTCTTTCCGATCAAAGTGCTTTGTCTATACTGACTGAGCTACGTAGGCTCCTTTAATAATAATAATAAGTATAAATGCTTCAAATAGGGAAAAAATAGCATAATTGAAATTAGGTTGGATGAGGAGATGTATAGGCTAGAATAGAGATAGAATGGAATGAATGTTATCAAGCTTTGAGTTGAAGGATGGCAATTGATGATAGTGAAAGAATTATGCCGACTTAAAGGTGAACATGAAAGACAGAAATAGTGGAAGCAGATTTGAATCTGTATGGTGAGAGGTGAAGGTAAACAGGGAGGTGAAAAATTAAGACATGAAATGTAGTCAAGGATAAAGACATAAAATGTTTAGACAAATTAGTTTAACAAAGTGGTTAATCACTGTAGATGATTTTAATTATGTAAATTGGAATGAAGAACAACTGGGAGCAAGAAAAATGAATTACTCGATTTTCTGAGCAACAGATACCTTAATAAATTTTTGTTGAAAGTTTATTTTCCACTTGGTTAGACTATAATAAATTTAGTTTAATTCAGGCGCAACTCGCAGCAAAGGTGGTTCAAGCTCTCATCACTCCTTGTCTCAGTATCTCCCATAATATTGCATTATGGGAGATACTGAGACAAGGAGTGATGAGATCTTGGACCACCTTTGCTATGAGTTGCCTCAGTCCTGAACTACTTCAGGCGCAAACTTTGTTTGCCTACACTTGGGTAAAGGATTAAACTAAATTTATAACAAAAGCCAGATTTGATTACACCATTGGAGATTTTTTAACTCCAACTCATGAAAGGTTGTAAACTTATACAGCATGTATCATAGATGGGTTAAAGATTTTTCTCTGTTTTTATTAATTTTATATATTTTACATATTTTTCCAAATTATAGTATTGACATAATTTGGAAACCCTGCTCTAGAGACTAAACATGGAACTTTTTCCAAGCCACTTCAGGCCTGCAAGGAGGGCAGTGGTCTCATAGAGGACAGTGAAATTCATCTTTCACTTAACAACAATAACAGACAACTATGCCCGTGGGGGATTCAAACCTACATCCTATAATAAATTTAGTTTAATTCTTTATCCAAGGGTAAGCAAACAAAGTTTTTGCCTGAAGTATCTTCAGGAGTTGGCAACTTGTGGAAGCTCTCATCACTCCTTGTCTTAGTATCTCCCATAATGCAAAGCACATCTCCTTGCAAACATGTATAATACTATGCATTATGGGAAGGGCCACTACCCAGACCGACTACAAGAACAGCATGCATATAAAGAAGAAGAAGAAGATAAGGAGAACAACAAGAGAATATTACTACTATGGTGCTAATGCAAAAGAACTTGAGCTAGTTTTCAGATTCAGTATGCTAAGGAAATTTTGTTTGATGCTGATCCTGATATGGAACGAAGCTTAAAACTCTGCCAAAATCTTAATAAAACGATCACCAGCTATCGCAAGTTGCATGACAAGGTGAAAAAGTCAAGCATGATTCAAACATCTTTACTTAATTTTTTTTGTAAAAACATAGCTCAATCAAATGTTTAGACATTAAATAAAAATTTAGGCAATTGATTTTTATTACCTTTGATGACTTTATCCTCTAATATAGCTTATACTATAATTTATTTTCCAAATTTATGCTAACTGATGGATGAGTTATAATTATTCCTATTGTTTATTGCATTTGCGATTTCACTTAGCGTGCATTAATTGATAGATTAATTAATCATGGTAAGCGAGGTTTTACTGTATAATGAAATCTTGTTTCCTGGGTGCAAAAATTAAGATATTTAGTGTGGTTGTTAGAATGCAAAGAGAAAAAAGTGAATGAATTAAGTGTTTTGGCAGATATGTATGATTTTGAAGGTGATAGGTAGGATATGAGAGAATATATGAAACAGTCGGAGGAAGGATTGAAAAAAAAAAAAAAGAAGGGTGAGTGAGTCAAGAGTGTAAGTCTGCTTCCACACTATGATAGGAAAAAATTTGAGAAGAGCAATGATTTCAAATGAGTTAATGCATAGATTTTGCAGGAGGAATGGTGTGCAGTTTGTATATGTGTAGAGTGAATTTGTTGGATGAAAGGATATCTGATATGTCTTACAGATTACAGTCTAATGTGTTTGGAGCCAGGTATCTGGAAAGAATATTGTTCAGTGAGAATTTCGAAATATAAAGTCAGGGAAACTAGTGCCATTAGGAAGAGAAGCAGACAAGCATTCTTGAAGTGCAAGTAAAATTATCAAAAATTCTGAATGTAGTTACTCAGATCTCTAATTTGAATAAGTTAGTCAATATGAGATGCAAAAGTAGCTGTGGACTGAGGTGGATACTGCAGTTCCTGTATACTAATCCAGAAGTATCCCAAATAAGAGGGAAAAGTTTTTGGTTTTCCAACCAAGTCTGACTAATGGCATTAGTCAGACTTGGTTGATGTAGGATATATATGGATAAAATATGAATGTCTAACTTCTCACCCTGAGTGGGTAGTTAAACACTCAGTTATAATATTTTCAGGGACAATAGAGAGAACAGAATGGTGGAGAAGATATTGCTGATGATAGCAGAAGAATTGCAGCCAGAAGTGTATGAGTTAAGTATTTATTTAACTCATATTTATAATATATATTTTGTCCAAACAAGACAAACTATATATTAAATTTCTGATAATAAATTGTGCTAATATAACTATGCATGCTAGCCACATCCAGAAGATGTGGATGGATGCATAGGTAAATTAGCACATTGAGTGCAGGGTGGTGAGTAATTATTATTGGGGACTTCTGTGAAAACGTACATAGTCCAGTTAAAATATTCTGACTTCCCCCCCCCCCCCCCCCGTTATTTCACAAATAGCCATTCCACCCCACCAAGTGGCATGTGTATCACAATGAAAGTCAGTATATATATGATACTGGAGCTGTGGCATACTTCATCCAAAGTTTCTGATTGACATTAGCTATTGGCTATTTCTGGTGAACTTCAAAAATGACATGATTATAATGTACTCATTGAAAGATTTCAGTATCTGGGATATGGATACCTCCAGTATTGTACACATACTGGCCACTGAATTAGAAACCTTTATGCAAATGCACATAAACATCACTTAAACAGTGTATGTGCAAAATACTTGGTCATGAGCATCACAACATGTTCTTGGCAACTATTTAAGAATGCTGCTGGTCATCAATCGTCACTAGTGTTGATCACAATGAGAAAAACAAAGGATCTTTTGGAGTTCGATAAAGGGCTTATTGTGGGTGACTGGACCATGATTTTGAAAACAGTAGAGCCTGACTGGTTTTTCAAAAAGTGAGATATTCTGGGTGTTTAATCAATGGAAAAAACAAATCACATTGCTTGTCTGAGGTTGGAACTTAGTCCTAAGACAGTGTCAGGAACAAGATTGCCATTGTCTGGAAAAGCTTGTATGGACAAACAGAACTTCTTATGTGCAGCAGTTGACCGAAACATTTAATGAAGGCTGTTCCCAACCCATATCTTACCAAACTATGTGCAGAAATTTTTGCAATTGTCAAAAAGGAGGTCCAACATGATATTAAATAAAAGTTTCTAATTCAGTTGCTGGTATTGTGATGAATGCAGGTTGTTCTTCCTTGTGCAAGCATATAGACAAAGAAATATGGAACAGCTGACTATGGAATTTTTTAATCAAAAGAACAAATAGCAGTGTTTCCAGAATTGAATATATCCTCCTCCATACAGACTTCAAAAGTAGGCAACCAATCAAGGTATCCTGCTAATGCCTAATTATTGACAACTACATCTACAGTTTGTACATGAAAGAAATCATTGAATCATCATTGATAACTTTCCTTTTTAAGATGAATCTCATTTCCATTTTCATCTGTGCTGTGTGGTGGAAGATAGGCAAAAACCTGGGAAAAGAAGGAATCGCTCTAATACCATGGTTCAGCAGAAACAGGCAGTAGGCAGCAGCATTATGGTATAATTCCTGAGAATCTTTTGAAGCCTTGATAGGACTTCTAAAATAGTGCACTGTGTCATATTGCTGCTCTCATTCAAGAGTAGTTTGCCAGGTGACTTCAAAGGGTTACCATGGCTGCCAAAGTGTTGGATTACATGGATCAAGAGACCCAGCATTTGAATCCTCCATCCCAGCACTTTCAGGTTTTCTAGGAGCAATACAGATTAAGTAGTACAGCATATTTTCTGAAACATTCAAAAGTCATATAAAATCTATGTGATGCTGGGCAGCAGCAGTCATGGCCACAAGAAGGGAGTCTGCAAACTGTTAGGACAGTGGTCATGATGTTTTGACTAGAGTGTATAGATTGGAAGAAAGAAACCACTTGGAGAGAAAGAAATTCAATTTATACATTCTTAGAAGGTAATTGGCTGAAACAGCATGCATGTGGGAGTGCTGGATATGGTGATAGCTTCTTCCAGCTCAATGTTACTACATAACTCTGGTAACCATGAGCTGGGAAGTTACCAGACATGTGGAGTATCATTCCATACATACTCCTTGAGTATATGTAGAACAAGAGATTATGAAAAATTTATGGAGGCAGCATGTCGAAGGATTTCTATGGCATATGAATCTGCAAGGGAAAGATCTTATCAGAGCATGAGAAATGACCAGTAAGTTTTGAAAGAAGCATTATCAGTGTGTACACCCTGTAGATCTGCAAAGAAAGAAAATGTTGTGCAAGATTCTTAAAAGCATCACAGTAGCTTTAGCAAGGTAACAAATGGTCATCTAATTCCTAATTTTAAAAATTAAAAAAAAAAAAAAATTGGAAAAGTTAGTAGATTGAAAAAGTACTATGTTTGACATAATGGAGATAAACATAAACCATTACATCTGAAATGTAGTAACATTTCACAAGATTCCTTATAAAGCTGTTCCTTAAGGAATCTGCTCTTTTATAAGATCCAGAAATAGGTCCACTCCTCAGCTGCTGAAGCATTTTGCTTTGGATCAGTCTGCACACAGATGGTTAAAAGGGAAAGATCCATAGTTAACTCCTGGGTAATTAACTACTACCTCTGGGTGACCATATATACACCAAGTTGAAGACTTGCTCTTTCATTTCCAGAAATACTTCCATTCCTTTCTTCTGGGCATTCTTCACTTTATATGTCTTTGATTGTACACCATTTAGAGAAAACTTTATAGATGACCTCATCAGAAGTTTTTATATATTCTGTTGAGACACTCTCAATTCTTTGTGTGCACCTGACCTCTAGTCGTCATAGGAGTAACTAGTTGGTCTTGCACATAAAGCCAGAAAGTGGTTTGTCTCTTGTTGTAATAGCTTTCACAATAACCTTGTGTTGACCTCCACCAAAGAATGTAAAGTCATATATGCTTGTAACTCCAACTACTATTTCTTTTAGAGTTTTTAAAACATCTTTGATCTCATGTTGCTCACTAATGTCAAACCTAAGGATTTTAATTCAGAGGAGAATGGAACTCATATTTGTTCTGCTCAGTTAAAAAAATAAAATAATAACAAAGGTCCTGTTAGTCTGATAAGAAGGTCTGTGGTTAGACCTAAAATTTCTCACCACTAACAAGTAAAGGCACAGAGACCTTTGAATCCTGCACTACAAGTTGTACTTAAAAAAAAAAAAACTTGTTAAAACAAAAGTCATTCATGCACTGAAATAGGCCTGAAAAGGTGATTCTGCCCTAAAGTATTAGTGCCAAACCAAAAATCCCTCAAGCATGAATTCTTCATCCTCAAATATGTCAGGGGCCCTAACAAGGTCCATCCAAAAGTAATGATACTGTAGATACAGCATCTGGTAACAAAAGATGTGATACCAATAAAAGTGTTAAGACATTACATTCTGGTGATATCCTTGTGGAAACATGTCACTAACATTCTGAGAAACTGCTGAGAATAACGTCAGTGGGTAGAATACCAATCACAGTAATACCTCATTAAACACTCAATTCTTGTAGAGGAGTGATATCAGAATGGGATCTCCTTTATATTCCTGATGAATAGATATGTTCAGAGTTTAAAAATGTAATATATATCAGGATGCACCTCACACCTCTCACAAGGAGTGACAGGTGTGAAGTGCATTCTGATACATAGGGATGGTCACCTGATTCTCATCAGGAGCATCATCCTTACTTTTGATACACCTAAGCCTCCAACATCTGTAAAAGCAGGGTATCTCAACTGTCCTGTTAGACTGTAATTCTCTAATCCACTAAGATACTTTAAATGTCAGAAATATGGGCATGCCCAAACTGCCTATTGTGGCTCTACCACCTGCATCCAATGTGATAGTAAAGAGCATGATAACAAATCTTGCTCTGCAAAGTGAAAGGAAGAGGAAAGATGAAAATGAAATATTTAAACAGAACAAAATAATCACCACTACCTGTTCTGAGATTTTCTTATGCTAAGAAGGTGACAGCAAAGAAAATGTCAACCTTTTGTTTATTACATTTAATAATTTCACCATACTTTGATGGTGAGTTCTTCTTTGTTGAGTACATCAGTCACATGACTTATGGTCTCACTCCAGAGACAACTCCAAAAATAGTTAACTTCAAAAAAAATTATGGCAAAGGATATTGCCATAATGGATAAATAGATACTTTGGTATTCGCTGAAAGTAACTTGAACTTACCCAGTGATGTGTGGATATTGTTCCAGAGAAAGAGATGGTCATCTATACTTCTCAAAATCTAATGAGAAATATAAACCCAATAAGGGCAAGTCCACAACTTCTTGGAAATCAGACAAGTCTACGAATCCTAAACAATAGGAAAATTTTTATAATGGAACTGTTGTGGGTTTCATCAGAATATCGATTATATCAAGATTTTACTGCAAAAACATAAATCTTTTTATTTCTGTCTGCAGGAAACATATTTAAGATCCAATGAAGTCTCTACCTTAAGGAATTTCACTGCTGTATGCAAGACAGAACTGGAGATGGTCCTGCTCATGGAGGAGTAGCTATCCTAATGAGCAGTCATGCTCCTTTCCATCATGTCCAGCTTGCTCTGGAAGCAATAGCGATTCATTTATCTGTGAGATTTCTTATTGCAGTATGTTTAATTTGTTTACCACTGAGTGCTGAGTTAAATGAAATCAATCTTGATAACCTTACCTTACAATTGAATGAACCCATAATTCTTATTGGTAACTTTAATGGATATAACACTCTGTGGGGTGGTATCAAACAGAAGAGGTTATATCATTAAATGAATCCTTAATAATAATGACCTCTCTCTCTTTTGAATAATAGACTCAATACTTTCTTCCATATGCCTATCCACTCGTATTCTGCAATCGATCTTACGGTCTGCTCTGCTGCCATTTTTCCACTGCTCATTTGGGATGTCGAAGACAACATCTACAGAAGTGATCATTTTCCTTCTATTTGCACAATGTCTTCACACGAACCATGTTCTCCTGCACGGATGCCCATGTGGAAAATGGATCAGGCTGGTTGGAATACTTTTTTCCCATCTTGCAAAATTTAATGCTGGTACAGTCAGTCAAACACCTATCAATGAAATGGTAAAGTGTGTAACAGACTGCATTGTCCAGGCAGCAACAGCCTGGCTCAGTTCCAAAAACATCATCTCAATTTCCACTCTATCCAAATCTTTGCTGTCAGTCAAAAAGAACAACACAGAGCGTGGGGTATATTTTTTAGATACCCCACCACATCAAACTTAATAGCTTGTAAGCCAGAGCACGTTATATGATATGTCAGAGTCTAAAACAATCTTGGATCTAATTTACCTCATCACTTAATCCAATAACCAGTGCAAAAATTGTATGGGATAAAATGTGAAAAATGAAAGGTAGCTACAGAACACACTGTTTCTCTACCTTAGACCTTAATGGATGTGTTGTTGTTCTGTTTGATACCAACCTATTGCTGCTGATCTCAAAGCTATTGCAGACACCTTGGGAGAAAATTTTGGGAGGATATGAAGAACAGCTTTATATCCCCCCCCGAATTTTTAATATTGAAAGAGCAACAAGAGAAATAGAAGCTAAACTTGTCTACCAGTGGACTTGACCCATAAAATCAACCATTGAAAGTAACAAGAGAAAGAGAAGCCAAACTTTTCTACCAGTAGACTTGTCCCATAAAATCAGCCATTTGTTAAGGAGAAGGTAAAAAAGGGCTCTTTTGCTGTCTCACCCTAGTGCAGTAGGGCCTGATGACATCCATTATGAATGATGAAGCATCTTTCATCATCTTCTATGGATCTCCTTCTGTTATTATACAACAGAAAGAGTTTCCTTTTCTTGGCATGAGTCAGTTGTCACTACTATCCCAAAACTAGGAAAGGATCCAACAAGCAAATAAGTATCAACCTATTGCTATGACCAGCTGCCTTTGTAAGATATTGGAGAAAATGATTAATGCTGGACTTCTCTAGTATTTAGCTCCAACATGCAGTGTATCTTTCGTAGTCATTTTTTGACTTTGGACCATTTAGAAATTTGTATAAGACACATTCCTGAAGCAAGAAAAATTGGTTTCAGTTTTCTTTGACATGGAAAAAGCTTGTTATTAACAGTCTAGAAATATGTCACATTAAAAGACATTAAAAACCTTGGTCTCAGAGGACACCTTCCTGTATTTATTAAAAACTTTCTGTCTAGGTAATCTTTCCAAGTGGGAGTGAGAAGTATGCTATCTCAACTACATCATCAAAAGCACAAGGTTCCAAAAAAAATGACACTTTTTTTGGATCTAATATCAAAATTAACTCAATCACTGAACAGTTTCCTCCCACTGTAAGCAATGCTCTATATGTTGATGATTTCACAATTTACTGTCATGCTTGTAAAATAAGGGTAATTGAAAGACAATTTCAACAAGCAGTTGATCATGTCTCTCTATGGGCTCTTAGTAATGGGGTTCAGGTTTTCAGTAAAAATGTGTCTGTGTACACTTCTGTCAAAAATGCACTCTTCATCCAGTTCCTTGGAACTCGTCTTTGACAGAACACTTGCATTCCTTGTACACATTCATCAACTAAGAGGAAAATGCAAGTGAGTAATTAATCTCCTTCACACTCTATTCTCTACTGAATGGAGTACAGAGTGATCTTCATGGCTTTGTCTTTATTATGCACTTATATGTTGAAAGCTAGATTATGGGTCTTAGGTCTATAGTTCTGCAAGCCAGGGTATACAAATAGCTACTGGTGCCTTTCGCACATCTCCCACTCAAAGTCTTTATGTTGAAGTAAATGAACTGACTCTATCACTTAGATGGAAACAGTTGTCATTTAATTATGCCCTAAAAATAAAGTCTATTCCAGAGTATCCTACTTAGACTAGTCTCTTTTCTCTATGTTTGGAAGTTCAATATCTCACACACATCAGACTGCCATACGTCCTTTTTGATATGTGTGTTAAAGAAACTATGCAAGCTGTTGGCATGAATGTTGACAATAATGCCTGCACCAAACATAACAGCATCCCTCCATTGCAGGTTTGCACTCCATCCTGCAACTTTTCATTTTGTCAACTACAGAAGTCTCGTACTCCATCATCTGTCTACCTGTCATTAGCTTCTATATATGAGTTTCCCCAGTCCTGAAAATACTTCAGGCACAAACTTTGTTTGCTTACACTTGGATAAAGGATTAAGCAAAGTATATAATTGCTTGGTATCTTTAATTTATAGTATAACCAAGTGGAAAAACTTCCAACTATCTCTAATCCAGAGTATTTTAATAAGCTGTGACACCTTTTGGCTACTCGTATATGAAAACATGACTTCTGCATTACTTCAATCTTAGTATCACCTCTGGGTTTGGCTCCCACTGATGAGGCCTCAATAAAGGTCGAAACCAGTCTTGGGTACTCACCCCCTCCCATAATGCCTAGCATTATACATGTCCACAAGGATATGTGCTTTGCATTAGGATACTAAGGCAAGCAATGTGAAGTCATTAGCCTCTGTATACGAGTTGCCCCAGTCTTAAAAAATACTTCAGGTGCAAACTTTCTTTGCTTACACTTGGATAAAGGATTAAACCAAGTATACAATTTCTTGGTATCTTTATTTTATAACTGACACCTGTGTTGGCTGTAATGCTGTGTTTCCTGACATTACTATCTCCAACCAGATTCCAACTGATTGCAGTAATTATACGGCACAGTTGCATGCCATTTGACTCACACTTATGCATATAAAAGAAAACTGCTTCCAGATATGTGTAATTTATACAGACTCATTGAGTTCTTTACAGGCTATATCCTCTCCTATGTATAATCTACATCCAGTGCCATGTGAAGTGTTACACTTGTTGTACAAAATGATGATCCTTAATTTTGATATTCGGTTATGTTGAATTCCCAGCACCAACAAACAAATTACATCACATTAAGCATTGAAAGTCTAGTTTATGTAGAAAGGAGAGAGAGAGAGAGAGAATGCTGTTTGTTCTAGGTCACAGAACATAGGTCTGTGACCTATGTTCTTTGACTGTGACCGCATAGGTCACAGTCAAAGTCTCACATTCTTATTTACTGCACTTATTTAAAGCACTTCACACAAGAAAGGAATGAAATTTTTACCTATCTAGCCAAGCCATATACACCGAGGAAGATGTTATCAGACTCAGATAAATTGCATGATGATTTTCAATTTTTATAAAATATATACGAACAATTTGATTATAATTTTTATATGTAAATACTGCATTGCTTGACTTAATTTTTGTACATATATTATTTACTAATTTATCCATCACTATTAATACCTTTTGTACTGCTGTAACCTTCACTATAGTGCAGGATGACCTTTGCTGTTGTCGTGCCGATAAACCATAAACCAGCCAACCAACTACTTGAGTGTAAAGCAATAAACTTAATCCTACTAGAATTAGATAGAGAGTAGAGAATTAATGGTGGTAGGATGTTTCCCCTTCCCACCTTTTTTGAAAATGAGTGGAAGTGAAAGTCAGCATGCAGTAACTGGTCAACTATGGCTACAAGGCTGCAGAATACCCAAGTAGCACCCAGTCTGTTACCTCACAACCATGTCATTACAATAAAGTGAAAAGATTTATCAAGTCAGGGAAAGATGTTCTGAGAGAGAGAGAGAGGAAGGAAGGAAGGGGGGGGGGAAACAGATCCAAGTTAAGAATCACAGTAATAGAGATGATTAAAAAGGGAAGGAAGAGTTCACATATCATGGAAGCTATAGCCGTGAAGATACCGAAAACTAAATCAATGCAGAAGTCATATATTTTTCATATACAAGTACTAAAATAGTGTATCACCATATTGTTAAATAACCAAGTATATATTATTAAAATCCTTCCCATAATACATAGCAATATACACTTTTGAAAGGAAATGTACCATGCACCATAGGACACTAATGCAATTGATGCAAAGCCTACATACAAGTAGGCTACTTGTGAAGATACTTCATGAGCAATTGTTTTGTTTTGCTTATGCTTTGGTAAAGGATTATTTAACATTGTACTTATCATACATCTCCTTAAACCTGTTGACTGTTGGAGCACTCACAGCCACCTCTAGCAACCCATTCCACTCATTCACCACTTTTGAAGAAAAGAACCTAGTCCTCACACTCATACTAACCATACTTTTAGACAGCTTCCAAGTGTAATTCCTCCTCATCCCCATGTATTGAAAAATTTCTTCTGTGTCAGTCTTATAGTATCTCTTTAGTAACTTATAAGTCTATTATTTCTCCTCTCCTTGTGTGTTAGCTAAACTCTGCAACCCCCCCCCCACACACACACCCTCAATCTAATTTCCCAGACTTATCACCAGCTTGGTCACCCATCTCTTAATCCTCTCCATAACCTCCCAATTCCAAAGAAATGCAGGTGATCAAATCTATGCTCAGTAGTCAACATCTGGCCAAATCATAGCCTTATAAAGAAGAATAACCTTTCTATCTTTACTTGTCACTCTTCAGTATCCAAGTAATCCTCTTAGCTATTTTGCCAAATCTTGCAATATGTCCTCTGAATTTCAAATCTCTATCCACCATCGCCTCCAGATCCTTATCCTCCTCAGTATCCTGTAAAGTAGTATCATCAGTATGATACAAAGTGTGTAATCTTTTCATCCCACCTTATATTTTACAATATTGAATTGATAACAATTGTCCTTAGTCCTCACTGCCAATTTATTTAAATCGTCTTGTAAGATATCTACATCACCTTTATAAACTGTTGCCCTTGCTAGTTTTGCTTCATCAGCAAACAACTGAATGTCCCCTTCAAATCTTCTACTATATCATTAATATTCAAATTAAAGAGTAGTGGTCCTAGTACAGAGCCCTTGGTTACTCTATAGTCACCTTCATTCACCTTGATTCCACTCTGCCATACACCGCCCTCTGCTCCAACTTATATAATAGTTTTCCATGTAGTATTCTGTCAAATGCCTTTGCAAAGTCCAGCAGTATCGTGGTGTAGCTATTTCCTTTATCCAGTTCTGCTGTCACCTTATAAAATGTGAATAAATTATTGAGACATTACCTACCTTTTACAAAGCCATGCTGCCCCTATAAAGTATCATATTTCTATCCACCCATTCCTGAATTTTACTTTTAACCAATTTTTTTAATTCTTTAACACCACTACAGAGATACTTATTATTCTGTAATTTGCTACTGATGTCTTGGAGCCATCTTTATGTAATGGAACTATCTTACCCCCTTTCCACTCCCTTGGAACCTTGCCAGAGCTGAGACTTAGATTAAACAACACTTTGTCAGAGCCACTGCCACTTCACTTGCACATTCTCGTACCACACAAGCAGACTTACTGTATAGGCTCACTGCAGTTTTCACATTGATAATTTTCAATATACTGAGTTCCTCCAGTTCATCTACCTCATTGCTCGCATCTGTCTCTGTCACCTCAGAAACTGAAAAGTCACCACCTGGATGATATACCCTTACAAGTGATTCATTTAGTAACTGAACTACTCATTCTGCTTCTGTCACTTTCCTGCCATCAGCACTGAGTAAAGTTATCTTTCCATAATCGTTCTTTCTCTTACTTGCTACTTAGTGAAAATAACTTTTGGATTTATCTATTTATCTAGCCTGCTAATCTAATTTTATCTCATAATATGATTTAGCCTTCCTTTCCATACTAGTTACTCTTCTAGTCTGCACTTTGTACTGCTCATGGACATGCTGATCACCTTGTTATTTATATTCCTTCCACAATGCTCTCTTTTTTTTTTTTTTGTAGCTCCAGCTTTATATTTTTATTTATCCACTAGAGCCTCTGTAGCTCGGTCAGTATAGACGAAGAAGCCCTTTGGTCAGAAAGACCTGGGTTCAATTCCCATCCATGACGTGAGGAACTTTTATCTGGTCTCTTTTGACTACAAATGAGTTAGCCTGTCTCATATGGAGATAGTGAGTTTTTTTACCCAGAAACTCAGGGTTTTCATCCCTCAGAACAGGCAAACTGGCCCATGAACATAAACAAATCTACAGTCATAAAATACATACTTAATCCCTCACTAGGAAGGCTCAACCAGTCCTAAGAGGTGGTCTAGGAATGGGGAAACCCCACACGAATAAATTTCCTTTATCAGTCATCCACTTAATCCCTACTCATCATCCTGACCCTGGGTATGCATTCTGATACTGCCTTGCTCAAACAATCTTTGACCACTTCCCATTGACTGATGACATTCATTCCATGTCGTTTCTTATGCCATGGCACTGCTCCAAGTTGCCTCTCAAGTTTGCTATGATTACCAGCTTTGTAGTTCTGCATAAACCCTTTCTTGACTGAAATTTCCACATGTTGAGCAACCTCCCAGGACAAGACTGCATGGTCACTTTTCCCAATTGAAGGTAGAGTTACTACTACAGTTAAGATAAATCTTCTGATGCTATTACCAGATCCAACACTCTGAAACCCCTGGTCTTTTCCATCACATCCTGTTTCAGGTAATTATGCATCAGCATGATTAGCAATCTTGCTAATCTGCTGATGCATGTAGTCCACATTTTCTTCCAGATCCTCAGGACTGTAGTGGCAACAAACAATATATTTTGTCCTATCAGTCTCTATCTCACACCAGACAGTTTTAAATGGTCCATTTCGATCAGATCTTTAGTCCTCATTATCTTCTATTTTTGTTGGTTGAAGTTCTTCAGTAATACTCTTCCTCCTGCATTATTTCTTCTGCCTATTCTGAAAATACATTATCCATTACATTCTATTCCTGTAACTACATTATTCTCTGACAACCAGGTCTCGCTGATGCCAATAATTTTTGTCCAAGTTGAGCTGTCCAATGCTAAAAATGTCTCTCCTTTATTTTTGATACTTTGGGCATTCATGTACATGCATTTCAACATCTGTTTGGGCCCACAGTTACCCTTACATAATATCATTACCTGCCGATTCAGATTTGAAACCTGGGAAACTGCACTCAGCTCTTCATAATCATTCCTGCACTCATACTTATTTATTCTGGGGTGGCTAGACACATTCTTGATTGCTTCCTCCCTAATATCTCTAGTTTCCCTGGTTTTGCACTTCCAAACGGGTCGCCGTAGCACGTGGCGGTGAATTTGAGCTGTGCAGAAGAAAGTGATTTTTATCGGTGAATAGTCCGCTTTTTTCCCCATTTTTCTACGTTTTTAAGTGCTAAATTGTTTCTCTGAATACGAGTGTACTTCAGTGGTTGTTTTTTGGAAGTTAGTTGCTGTCGCGATATAATATATTTTGGTACCGTCGGAATCAAACGCGTAACGGTGGAAGACAAAACGAAGCTAAGTTACTGTATTTAGTTATATTTCATTTTATTTAATTATATTTAGTACTTAAATGTTCTGATGTTTGTACTTTTTTTTCCTTTTATTTATTAATTGAATAATTATTAAAGATTACGCTACTCGGCAGTAAGGAATGATGGTGGATTCAGCAGCAGTCACAAGTGGCGTAACGCCAAGTCCTCCGCCATTTAAGAACTCAATTATTAGCAATATCATAAGGGACTTTGTGGCATGCAGTACTTGCGGCATGTATGCGTCTCGGGAATTACATATGTGGCTTGTTAAAGAGAGTGGAGAGCGTATGCGTGCAAAATGCAGGCAGTTGGAGGAAATAAGTACATTAGATATATCGATATCCGACTTTGTTGCTCCAGGAACGGGGAATGAATGTAGGAAGACAAGTAGTGTGATAGGAGAGAATGAGAAAATAATAGCTGATAGTGTGGAAGGTGTGAGTGACTGTGAAAGTTTAGGAGATGGTTTTGTTTGGGAGAGTGAATTTAGATTAAGAGTGACTGACCTGTAGAGGGAGATAGATGAGTTGAAAGAGGAGGTGGAATGTCTTGTGAATGAGAGCAGAAGTATGAAAGATAAGATTAGGAGAATGGAAGAGATAAATGCAAGGCGAATCAGAGTAGGAGAGAGAGAGAATTTAGGGAGTATGAGTGAGAGGTATGGGGGTGCTAGAAGAGGAGAGAATGGAAACAGTAGAGGAGAGGGAATGAGAGAGAGGTATGGGAATGCTAGCAGACGAGAGGATGGAAACAGTAGGAGAGATGGAATGAGAGAGAGATATGGAAGTGCTAGAAGAGGAGAGAATGGAAACGGTAGGAGAGATGGAATGAGAGAGATGTATGGGAATGCTAGAAGAGGAGAGAATGGAAACAGTAGAAGAGAGAGGTATGGGAATGAAAGAAGAGGAGAGAATGGAAACAATAGGAGCGTGGGAATGGTAAGAGGTATAATGTATGGCGACTCAATGATCCGTGGTGTTCAAGATAGGATGCGTGAGGAGTGTTTGCCAGGAGGAGCAATAGAAAGGGTGGCTATGGCAATTAAGAGAGGTGAAAGGGTGGATGAGATGATTGTGATGGTAGGAACGAATGACTTGAGTGGTAATTTAAGTCGGGCAGCGAGAGATATGAGATTTTTGCTTGAGACTGTACGGAAGAAGACAGAGAGAGGAAAAATAGTGTGCGTGTTGCCTAGGTATGATAATGATGAGCTGAGCAGAAGAGCAGTGATATTGAATGGCATAATAGCGAGAATGTGTGACAAGAGAGGACTGGTATATGTGGATGCTTGGAGTGCGTTTGAGGAAAGAGAGGAATTGTATGCGAGAGACCGTTTACATTTGAATGGGGAAGGACGTACGCATCTGGAGAGATTGCTGTTCTGAACGAGTCAGTGTGTCCCAGGGAGGATGATAGCAGGGGTGGCCTCTTGTGGGAATGGATACTTGGGAGAAGGGAGACAATGTCAGGTAACACTAACCCCAGTGGAGTCTAGAAGGGATAATGCTGGGTATAGAAACAATGGCATTTATATGCTTTATACTAATGCCAAGAGTATCCGGAATAAGGGAGAGGAATTGGTGGCGCAGATAGCATCAGCCTGGCCAAAAATTATTGCGATCACTGAGACGTGGTTGACAGAAGGGGATATAACAACAAAAATAGAAGTTGCTGGGTATAGCATTTTTTGTCAGGATAGGAGGGAAAAGCGTGGTGGTGGGGTACTGCTTATGATAAGTGATGACCTACGTCCTCTAAGAGTGGAGAATTTGGAAGGAAGTGAGACAAATGATTTTGAGAGCGTATGGTGTGAGGTAGAGGTAGGCAAGACAGGATATTTAGTGGGGTGTTGCTACAGACCCAGGAGCACAGAGGACGGGGACCAGGAGATGTTTAGACAGCTAAGTTTGGCAAATGCAAGAAGAATGATTGTTATGGGAGATTTTAACTTCAGTAGTATAAAGTGGAGAGAGGAAGATGCATGTAGCAATAGGGGAATGGAATTTCTAGAATTCTTGAGGGACAAATGTCTTAGGCAACATGTAACAGAGGGAACAAGAGGTTCAAAAGTTTTGGATTTGGTTATAGCATCAGAAGAGTTGATAATAACTGAGTTGACGTCTCTCCCACCAGTTGGAGAGAGTGACCATATGGTGTTGACTTGGAAAATGAATAGACATGCAGGAGTATCAAAGAGACAGGAACTTATGTGGAATTATAAGACAGGTGATTATAATAGTCTTAGACGTCAACTTCGGGAAGTTTCATGGACGGAGGAATTGGAACGCCGGGATATCACTAGTTCGTGGGAAATTGTGAAAGATATTTGTTATCAGCAATGGTGAGTTGTATACCATGAGTGAAGAAGAGGACGCAATGGAGTAAAGTGGATGACAAACAATATTAAACAGGAATTGCATGCGAAAAAGAGGCTATGGAAGAGATATAAGGAGACAGGTGAAGAGATGCATGAGGAATATAAGACACAGGCCAGAAGAGTGACTAGTGTGGTAAGGAAAGCGAAACAGGAATATGAGAGGAGATTGGCCCTAAGATCCAAAGAAAATCCTAGGGAATTTTTTAGCTATGTGGCCAGTAGGAGGAGAAATGACTGTGGAAGAATGATATTGTGGGATAAAAATGGGAATAGAGTGACTGATGCAGAGGACATAGTGGAATTGTTCAATGAACACTTTATTGGAGTATTTCATCCTAGAGGAGTCAGTTTTAATGCTAGAGGGATAGGACTGGTTCGAGGTCTGGAGATACAGGAGGAGAGTGTGTTTCAGATACTGAGTACTCTGGATGTCAGTAAAGCTGTGGGACTGGATGGTATTTCACCACGAGTTTTGAGAGAATGTGCTAGGGAATTGACAGTGCCTTTAACGTGGCTTTTCAATGAAAGTCTGGATTTGGCAAAGGTGCCCAGGGAATGGAAGGAAGGTAAGATAATGCCATTGCATAAGGGTGGTAACAGACTGGAAGTGTCTAATTATAGGCCAGTCTGTGTGTCATCAGTAGTTGTTAAGATCTTGGAGAAAGTAGTGAGGGACCGTATACAGCATTGGGCAGATGAGGGTAATGTTATCTGTGAGAATCAACATGGATTTTTGAAAGGGCGCTCTTGTTTTAGCAATATGCTAGCCTTTTATAATAAAGTTACAAGAACATTAGATGAGGGAAAGGCATATACTGCAATTTTCTTAGACTTGGCGAAGGCATTTGACAGGGTGCCACATGATAAGCTGATATTTAAGTTGCAGCACATGGGTCTGGATGTCAGATTGGTCAACTGGATTCAGGATTGGCTGTCTGATAGGTATCAGAGAGTTGTGTATGGTGGAGCAGTTTCCAGGAGGCAGAGGGTTACAAGTGGGGTCCCACAGGGCTCAGTACTAGGACCTATATTGTTTAACCTTTTTATCAATGACATTGCCAGTGGATTGCAGGAGGATATTCAGTTGTTTGTGGATGATGCGAAGCTGGGAAGGATTATTAGTAATAGTGCAGATGTGGTAGCCCTGGAAGAGGATTTGAATAAGCTAGATAGATGGGCAAATGAATGGGGGTCAGTTTACTGCAGCAAAATGTAAGGTCTTGAGGTTTGGGAAACATCGATGGGATGCTGCATACTCTATGGGAGGAGTTATACTGGAGGAAGTAGGGGAGACAAGAGATCTGGGGTTGATGATTGATAGAAACCTGAAGTTTAGGGGGACATATTGCAAAGGTGGTGAAAGTAACACAGAGGATTGCTGCAATTATGAGAAGGACACTGACCTGCAGAGATAAGAAGGTTATCATTCCATTGTATAAGTCTCTGATCAGACCACACTTGGACTATTGTTCTCAGATTTGGTCCCCAGGATTTGAAGGGGATAAATTAACTGTGGAAAGGATACAAAGACGGATGACAAAGATGGTTTCAGGACTGTACAAGGATAGTTATGAGGATCGGCTGAGAGAATGTGGACTCCAGAGTTTGGTGGATAGAAGAAGGAGAGGTGATATGATTGAGACTTTTAAACTGTTGAGAGGTGGTTACAGGGTTGACACTGGGGAGTTCTTTCGCTTGGTTGAACAGCGGGAAGGAGTGATGACAAGAGGCCATCCCTGGAAGTTACGAAAGGAAACTGTGAGCAAGAGGGTAAGGAGTGGTTTCTTTGTGTGGAGGGTGGTTGAGTCGTGGAATGCATTGCCTGATGGAGTGGTGGGAGCAAGAACGGTCAGTGAGTTTAAAGAGTGGTATGATAGACTTTGTGTTTCTCGGGGGGGGGGGGGGGCCTCCTCTCGATGAGTCTTGACAGACTTTATGTCTTAGGAAGGACCTCCCTCGATGAGTCTTTTGACTCCTTGGAGGCCTGAATAATAATAATAATAATAAAAACTCTCACTGAACAACACTTTCTCCAAGGACCTAACTCCTAAACCTTTTAAGGACAGTCCATCTGCATATACAGGTCCTTATGTCCATCAAATTCACTCCACACATCTATAAACTGCCCACCATTCCTCCTGCACAATCTTCTCATTGACAATCATAGCACCTCTCAGTTCTATCCTATCATACCAAGCCAGACTCACAATCTCTATTTTCTTAATCTTCATTTTTGCTTCTTCTAAGAACCTGTTCATATCTTCTCTCATTGCATTTTTCTGATCTTTCAAATCATTTGTGCCTGCCAAAACAATGAATTTGTTCACTTCTTTCTTCTGCAAACTTAAAGTTTCTCTAACATGCTTTTATCATTTTCTCATTAAGTATACCTCTTATCATCAAATCATCATACAATATTATCCCTTTTCTCCTGGTTTGTTGCATTTTTATGCTTTTCCTATTCACTCTTTCTTTCATTTTCTGTCTTTCTGTACCCCATGGCAATTGTTTCTCTAGTCACATGAGCTCACATTTTGTCCTGTGAAGGAGTCTCTGTAAGCATGCAATTTCTTTCCGCACTAGTATCTTATCATCTACAATATTACTTTCAGCCACTTCCTTCAAACTTTCATGCATTCTTCAACGATATTACTATCATTCACTGCTTTCACTACATTCTCCACAACACTTTGACAATCCTCCCTTACATCCATAATATCAGTCACTTCATTCTTTCACTCCTGACACGACTCACATTTCTTATACTCACAAAACATTTCTGACAAATATTTTTTTCATTCTCGCTTTCATACCACAAACCATTCACTCTTAGTAACGAATACATTAAATATGCGCTACATCATACTAAATCCCACATGTTGATATCAGCCAACATCAATGTCTTGGTCACCATTTTTCTCATATACATTGGTGCCATAATGAAAAACGTTTCTGAAAGTATATCATGTAATAATAGTTGACTACACAAAACCACTTAACAAGACAGTCAAAAATAAACAAAATACCACTAATTATATATAACGATATCACTAATATCTACTAAAAAATAATGACTTATCTGAGCAACACATGTAAAGCAGCCGCTACTAAGGATGATGCTAGCACCCTCCAAGATTAAAAACAAGAATATAATTTACTTTCTAACCAAAGAGAAAAACTTTCTACAACTTGGCAGCCAAGAATATAATGTTCAGTGATTTAAATATGGGGATTTAGTGTAATGTAGCATGCATTTAATACATTCATGGATTTCTGAAAGAGAATAGTTTGTGATAAAAAAAAAGCAAAAATGGAGTGAGTGAGTGCAAGAAATATGAATCATGTCGAAAGCAGGAGAATGACGTAACTATTATTAAGGATTTAATTGATGAGCTCAAGCCAAGGAGAATAGAAGTTGAATTGCAAGATAGAGAAAAGAGCACATTTGAGGCCATTTGGTGTGAGATTGTGGCTAGCAGAACTAAATATACAATTGGGTGCTGCTATAGACCAGGTGATGGAAAAGATGGTGGTGACAGTATGCACAAGCAAATAGAAGAAATGGGTGGAAGGAAGGTGATTATTATGGGAGATTTCAACTATGGTCGCATTGATTGGAGTGAGGAGAGGACACACGGGAGGAAGGAACTGGATTTTATGCGGTTATTAAGGGATAACTATCTGCGACAGCATGTAATGGAAAATACTAGGGGTCAGAGAGTGCTTGACCTAGTAATTACATCTGAGGATTTGGCTGTAACAAATATGACCACATTGCCACCAATCGGTGAGAGTGATCATAGGGTCTTAACTTGGGAGGTGGCTAAAGGTGTAGAATTTTCAATTAAGACAGGGTACATGTGGAATTATCGGGCTGGAAAGTATGACAAGCTTAGGAGTTTGATTGGTTCAATGCCATGGCATGTACAACTGCAAGGACTAGAAGTTGATAGTGCATGGGAGGTAGTTAAGAAGTGCTTGCATGAATCAATGGCTGACTGTATACCTAGAGTCCGAATAATAAATCAGGTAGGGGTTAAATGGATGAATAACACCATTAAGCTTGAGTTGCAAAAAAAGAAACAACTATGGAGGGAATTTAAGGAGAAGGGTGACCGGCAGGCACATGAACGGTATAAAGCGCAGGCCAGAAGGGTGACGAGTGTGGTAAGAAAAGCAAAAAAGGATTACGAAAGAACATTGGCCATGCAGGCTAAAGAGAATCCTAAACAGTTTTTTAGATATGTAGCAAGTAAAAGGAAAAATGTACATGGCAGATTGATTTTAATGAATGCCGATGGTAGGGAGGTAACTGAATCAGTTGAGATAGTTGAGTTACTGAGTGAGCACTTTGCAAAAGTATATCATCCAGGTGGTGACATTGCAGAAACGAATAAACCAGTAGATTATACGGGAATTGTGGTTAATGAAGTGGAGGTGAGTAGTCTATTGCATAACCTCAATGTCAATACATCTGTGGGATTGGATGGTATACCAGCTCGTGTTGTACGAGAAGCAGCTAATGAATTGTCAGTACGCTTGACCATTTTGTTTAATTTGAGTCTCGGGTCTGGGTTAGTCCCGAGCGGGTGGAAAGAGGTGGTTCCAAGACTGCTGTTGTAAATTACCGACCGATTAGCATATCAGGAATCATTGTCAAGGTCTTAGAGAAATTAGTCAAGAAAAGAATATAGGATTGGATAGATGAAAATGGGATATTGTATGGGGGACAACATGGTTTTGTGAAGGGTAGATAATGCCTCAGTAACTTGCTCACGTTTTATAACACAGTGACGGCTGAACTGGATAGGGGTAATGGGTTTACAGTGATACTACTGGACCTTGCCAAGGCCTTTGATAGGATACCACATGGAACCCTAATCAGTAAACTGGAGCAGATGGGTATAGATATAGGGTTGGTGAGATGGATAAGAGGGTGGTTGAAGGAGAGATATCAAAGAGTGGTTTATTCAGGAGTGGAGTCTAAAAGACGTCTTGTGACTAGTGGTGTGCCGCAGGGCTCTGTTCTTGGACCACTGCTTTTCAATTTGTTCATCAATGATATTGGAAAGGATCTGAGAGGAAGTGTTCACTTGTTTGCTGATGATGCAAAGTTGGGTAGAGCAATTGTGAGTGCACAAGATGTCAAAATTTTACAGGATGATTTGGATAGTTTGGAGGACTGGGCTAGGAAAAATGGATGTCAATTTAATGTGGCAAAGTGTAAGGTTATGCACTTTGGGGTGAAAAGAATAGCAGCAGTATATTGCATTGGTGGAATCATACTCCAGGAGATTGATGAGGCCAGGGATTTGGGAGTGTTGGTGGATAAGGAGTTGAAGTTTAGGGGGCACATTGCAAAAGTAACTAAAACAGCTCACCAAATCACTTGGCTTCTGAAAAATACTTTAACATGCAGAGACGAACAAGTTGTTGTTCCTCTGTATCGAGCCTTGATAAGACCCCATCTGGACTTCTGTGCCCAGCTATGGGTACCAGGGTTTCTTCGTGATGGGGAGGAAGTGGAGAGGGTCCAAAGACGAGTGACCAAGATGATAGCAGGTCTGTGGAATGAACCTTATGAGAATAGGTTGAAGATTTGTGGGTTGCAGAAATTGGACGATAGGCGAAGGAGGGGTGATATGGTTGAGGCATTCAAATTACTGAAGGGTTTTTATAAGATTGATCCAGAAGATATTTTTGAAAATATGACTGGTAGTGGGAGGACTAGGGGCCATGCATGGAAGCTGGGCAAGAGCGTGGTTGACAAGGGTGTTAGAGCTAGGTTCTTTACTTGGAGAGTGGTAAATGAGTGGAATAAGCTTCCAGAGTCTGTTGTGGGTGCTACGACCGTGAATGAGTTCAAGGCAAGGTATGATAGATACTGTGTGAATGTTGAATAGTTGTTCTTGACATGATGTTAGGGCCTCCCTCGATGAGTCTGTCGACTCCTTGGAGTTTCTCGGAACAATAATAATAATAATAATAATAATTGAGGATTGTGAAAGTGTTGCAGAGAAAGTAGCTGTGGAAGGAATGAATGACAATGTATGGAATATGAATGAGAGTATGAAGAAATTAATCGAAAGCAATAATTTGGATGATGAGATGACAATGTGGAGAGAAATAGCATGCTTACACAGACTCCTTCACATGAAAATCACAAGCTTTGGAAAATGGAGAAACAATTGGTGTGTGATTCAGCAGGAGGGAGAAAGGAAAAGTAAATGAGAAAAGTATAAAAGTACATGAAACTGAGATTAAGGAGAAAGGACTCTATGGAGATTCAATGATAAGAGGTATACTTAATGAGAAATTGACAAAAGCATGTTTTCCAGGTGCAAAGATGTCAGTTTGAAGAAGGAGGTGAAAGAGTTGATTTTTTTTTGCAGGCACAAATGATTTGAAAGGTAAGAAATATGCAGGAGAGAGAGAGGAATGAGAAAAGTGAAGAGTCAAAACCATTGCAGTGGTTTTGGAGTTTAGATACTAATATTAATATTGTTGTTCAGTGGGAGTCTTGAAATGCCAAATCAGGGAAACTACAGAATTGGGAGAGGGGAGGATGCAATCAAGCATGTGTCTAGCCATCCTTAGGACATATGAGTGTGGGTACATTAATGACTATGCAGAAATAACCACAAACAGCTAGGTGCAGTTTCCCAGGGTTTGAATCTGAATGGACTGGTAATTACATGATGCAAGTGTTCTAACTATGATGTTATAATTATTATTTAATTGTCGATTATTGTTTCGAACTGTCGAACTGATACCTTTGTTACATTCTAAGATTTAATTTTCTTATCTTATTCTCTTTCTTATGTCTACCTTCTACTCATTTAAATCTTTCTGTTAAGTTCTCTTTACCTTTTTCTATTCTTAAGCCGATTAATTTAGTCCCCCCCCTCTTGTAATCCTTTATACTACCTACAAGTGTTAGCGCTGTTAGTGAAAAGACCTCTAGAATAGGCAATTTACAGATCCAATGTTAACTATTTAACACGATAATTCAGAGAAAATTTATTTGTTTTTTCAACTGCACCACCCTGAATTAATGTTATGGCACAGGAAGAATAGTTATTACACTTATAGAATAGATCACTTTCTAAAATAATACCTTAAATAGTCAGCCATGGCAATTTCTTTAAGCACACAGGTTCAGTTATTTTTGTGAGACAATGCATTGGTCAAAAATCAGGCAAAGTTTTTGAACAAATAAAACATGTTTATTTTACTTTAAACACAATACAATATTAAACAAATTCTCTCTAATTCCTGCTTTAAACTTAAAGTCGTAACCTTACAATATAGATCTGCAATTCACAATGCAGATCTATATTGTAAGGTCTATATTGTAAAGAAAAACTTGCTTTACCAACTCTAGACAATTTCTGGCTGTTACAGTGAATATCACTGGCTAACATTCTTCTCAATAAATATATTAGCAAACTTTCAGCCTCAATTACTTCCTATAGCGACTTAACAACTAATATTAACAAAGCTACGTACAGCGGACATACAATTCTTGATCACAGTCTCAGCGTCAACATATTAAAATCTACTCACAAATTCATAGAAACAAATACAGCCCTACCAGTCTGGATGACTTTTGGTGGTTCTGCTGACTGCTTTCCTTGGTCCTATATCCTAGCCTTTGCTGAAAGGCTTTTGGCAGTCATCCTGGTGTAGTCCTCATCCGGGATCTATAGCATAGCTCACCATCGGTTATTGGATCTACTGTCAACACCGCATATCTGGTTGCACGTGGCACATTCTGCTACTGGAAATACATCTCCGTAGAATGACCTTCTTCTCCTGGGCTTTCTACTTCCGCAAGACAAACAAACTCCTCAATCCTAGAACAGCCTCCACCCTAAATTTCCGAACAGCCAACCTTGAACAGCCCCTTTTATATGATTCATAAGCTCCTTGTTTTTAGTGTCGGAGACCCCCCGAACCTTCTGTAAATAACTTACGTCACTGTTGTTTTGACCTTGGGAGTTGGCAGCAACAATCTGCAGGGTGTCCCAAAATTCACGCAAGAAGTAATTTTGATAGAAAACACAGGTTTTTAATTAAAACTTGTAATTTCTTATTGATTCATAAAGTATACAGTATAGGGTTATGCATGGAATAGCATATCGGGTAAATGGCCTCCACAGCTTTGCTGGCACATATGCACTCTTTTGTCAAAATTTTCCATGACCGTTTTGCATAAATGTGGCTGAATTTCGTTGATACAGCGCTCAATTTCCTCCTTCAAGGCGTGGGTGGTCGTGGGCTTGTTGGCATAAACCTTAGACTTCAAAAAACCCCAAAGAAAAAAGTCCAACAGCGTTAAGTCACATGATCTGGGTGACCAATTCTGATCACCAAAACGGGAAATTACACGACCAGGAAATGACTCATGCAGTAATTGAATTGTTTCTCAGGCTGTATGGCATGTGGCACCATCTTGTTGAACCACATGTCGTCCACATCCATATCTTGCAATTAGGCACAAAAAACTGGATTATCATGTCGCGATTGCGAGCACCATTAACTGTTATTGCCTTACCAGCACATTTTCGAAGAAGAATGGACCGATGATGCCTCCAGCCCAAAATCCGCACCAAACAGTGACATGTTGTGGATGCATTTGTTTCTCAACAATCACTCGTGGATTTTCTGAACCCCAAATGTGACAATTTTGTTGATTAACGAAGCCATCAAGATGAAAATGAGCCTCATCACTGAAGATGATTTTGTTCGAAAAATAAGCATCCACTTGTTGTTGTTCCATAATCCATTCAACGAACTCTCTTCGCTGTGTGTGGTCATTTTTAATAACCCTGAACTGTCAGCTGTCACGCTGGCTTTTTTTTCTCGTTGGCAACACTTTACTGCACAAATGGCACTAAATTTAAATCTTGCGTGAATTTTGGGACACCCTGTACACCTGAATGACCTTCAGTAATATTGTTTACTTTTAAGTCGCCAACATAATCCAGACTAATCCCCTTAACTTAAAGAATTACTTCTAACATTCTGTTACACCAAACCAACATTATGCACAATTTTAATCTTTACAATAGTTTTTTATAATTTGTGAACAATTTCCATCATTCCCTTTGATAGTTAGCTCTACAAGTTTACAATCAGCGCTTCTCTAAAATTTAGTAATTCACAATTTTTCTCTTTCCTCATGGTTTGTGACCTCAGTAAAATCGATGCCAAAAAATCGTTATATAAAATTTCCTTGCATCAAATTTTACTCAAGGATAACTGTGGTCCCAAGAGATGTTGAAATGTATGCCCACAAATGCCAGACATATCAGAAATAAAGAAGAGGAGTTTTTAGCATTGTCAGCTTGACTTGGCTAAAAATCATTGGCATCAGTGAAACCTGGTTGACAGAGTATGATGTAGTGTACAAGAGTTTAAAAGTAAGGGATATTGTATTTTCAATATCCCTTACTCTTTAATTTCAACCAACAAAAGTAGAAATTAAAGAGGACTGTAGATCTGATGGAGATGACTTATTTGAGGTTGTCTGGTGTGAGATACAGGCCAACCAATAGGACAAAATATATTGTTAGTTGTTGCTATAGGGATCTAGAGAAAGAAGCGGATGCTATGCATCGGGAATATGCATCAACTAGGAATACAGATTGGAATGAGGGAAGGGCACATGCCAAAATGGAAATGTAATTTATGCAGCTGCAAAGAGATAATTACCTGAAACAGCATGTGGTGGAGGGGTCCATGGGTTTGAGAGTATTGGATCTTTTAAGAGCATCAGAAGATCTATCTATAAATATACAGTAGCAACTTTGCCTCTGAGTTGGGAAAGTGACCATACTGTCTTTCTGGGAGGTTGCTCAATGTGTGAAATTCTCAGAACCACAAATATGGTGTTAATGACAAACTTAGCTGGTGGCTTGGAGCAGTGACATGCCATAAGAAACTACAAGGATTGAATAGTGAAAATCTGGGAAGTGTTCACAGATTGTTTGATAAAGGCAGTATCGGACTGCATACTAAAGGTCAGGAGGATAAACCAAGTATGTATTAAGTGGATAGTAGCAACATAAAGCGCAGGAGCTTGAAAAAAAAAGAAAGCATTGTGGATGGAATATAAACAAAAAAAGTGATCAGCATGCTCATGAACAGTACAATCGCAGACTAGAAGGGTAACTACAAGTTATAAATTTATGGAAAGGAAGGCTAAATCATATTATGAGACAATATTAGCTAAGCAGGCTAAAGTAAATCAAGAAGAGTTTTTCACTATGTAGCAAGTAAGAGAAAGAATGATTATGGAAGATTAACTTTACTCAGTGCTGATGGTAAGAAAGTGTCAAAAGCATAAAAAATAGTTGAGCTACTAAGTGATTACTTTGCATGGGTGTATCATCCAGGTGAAGATTTTGTAGTGTGACAGAGGCTGATACGAGAATTAAGGTAGACAAACTGGAGATACTCAGCATATTAGAAAATATCGATGCGAAACAGCAGTGGGACTGGATGATATGTCAGCCTGTGTGCTATGAGAATGCACCAGAGAACTTGCAGCATCTCAGACGAAATTGTTTGATCTGTCCTGGCTCTAGCAAAATTCCAATAAAGTGGAAAGAGGAGGTAAGATAGTTTCATTCTATTATTATTATTATTGGTAACCTCCATGGAGTCAACAGACTCATCGTGGGAGGCTCACTCAAACAGCAACATGTCTATCATAACGAGCTCTGAAGTTATTTACACTACCTGCACCCATAATGCACTCAGGCAATTCATTCTACTCACTCTCAACTCTCCACATAAAAAAAAATCTACTCCTCACAACCTTCTTCACCACATCTTTATACAACTTTCAGGGATGACCTCTCGTTCTTCCCATCTTAACATCCACTTTTTATAATTTCTTCTGTATTAATCGGATAGAATCCCTTAAATAACTTGAAATCTTCTACCATATCTCTTTTCCTCCTATCCAAAAATCTCTGTAATCCACATTCTTTCAAATGCTTTTCATAGCCAACACTCCACAGTTCTGATATCACTTGGGTTATTTGTCATTGGACCCACTCTAGTGTTTTCACATCTAGTGGCACAACGATCTCCTTATCCCTACATGTGATAAATTTAGTTTAATCCTTTATCCAAGTGTGAGCAAACAAAGTTTGCACCTGAAAGCATCTTCAGGACTGGGGTAAGGTGGTACAACACACCGGGCAACTCGTTGCAAAGGTGGAGCAAGCTCACAACACTCCTATCTCAGTATCTCCCATAATGCAAAACACATCTCCTTGTGATATGTATAATGTTATGCATTAAGGGGAGGGCCACTACCCAGACTAGTTTCGACCTTTATTGAGGTCTCTTCAGTGGGAGCCAGGCCCGCATGGAGATACCAGGCAGAAGCATTAGCAAGGTCATTTCTACCTATAGGAGTTGCCAAACGGTGCCAACTTTTTATTAAATTACTCTGGATTTAGAGAAATATGTTGAAAGTTTATTTTTCACTTGGTTAGACTATAATAAATTTAGTTTAATCCTTTATCCAAGTGTGAGCAAACAAAGTTTGTGCCTGAAAGTATCTTCAGGACTGGGGTAAGGTGGTTCAACACCGGGCAACTCGTTGCAAAGGTGGAGCAAGCTCACCACATTCCTATCTCAGTATTTCCCATAATGCAAAACACATCTCCTTGCGGATATGTATAATGTGGCTCCCACTGAAGAGACCTCAATAAAGGTCGAAACTAGTCTGGGTAGTGGCCCTCCCCTTAATGCATAACATTATATATCTGCAAGGAGATGTGTTTTGCATTATGGGAGATACTGAGATAGGAGTGTTGTGATCTTGCTCCACCTTTGCAACGAGTTGTCCAGTGTTGTACCACCTTACCCCAGTCCTGAAGATACTTTCAGGTGCAAACTTTGTTTGCTCACACTTGGATAAAGGATTAAACTAAATTTATTATAGTCTAACCAAGTGAAAAATAAACTTTCAACATCCCTACATGTGAATGTACTTTTTATCATACCAGCTGTATGATGTGCAGTCATTGCAGCACATGTGATGTGCCCCAGGAAATTCAGTCCACTTTCTACTATCACTCCAAGATCCCAAATCTCATCTACTTCCTGAAGTACCACTCCACCAATACAGTACATAGCCTGAAGTGTAACACCTTGCATTTATTAATATTAAAACTGCAACTCCACTCATTTGTCCAAGCTAAAAGTCTGTTCAAATCTTCCTGTAGAGAATTAACATCAACAACTTACCATATGGTAATGCTGATCATCATAAAGAATCTTATGTCAATTAATCCAATCCTATATTCTATTCCTAACCAGTCTCCCCAACACCTTGACCACAACTGCAGATATAATAGACTGATCTATAATTGGAAACTTCTGTTCTCAAACCATGCTTGTGGAAAGGTATTATTTTGTCTTCTTTCCACTCCTTAGGATCCTTTCCCACTGCTAAACTTTCATTAAATAACCAGGATAATGGCATCACTAACCGTTTTGCACATCCTTTAAAAATATATGGTGATATGTCATCTATTCCCACAGCCTTATTAACATCTAACCTGAGCAACACTTGATACACCTCTGATTCTTTCACCTTTAATTCTACTAATTATTGCCTCCCTTCTACATGTTGCACTGCAACATTCACACCACTATGATGAAGTGTTCATTAAATAATTCCCCTATATCATTTATTGTGCTTACTCTGCTACCATAACTATTCACTAGCATCAACCTGTCATAAATATTTTTCCTCTTGCTTGCCACATAGCAAAAATATTCCTTTGGATTAGCTTTGTCCTGACTAGCCAATCTCCTCCCATATTCTACTTTTTATTTTTTAACCATGCTTGTCACTTTGCTGGCCTGCACTTTATATTCCTCATACTGTTTGTATTAAACTTTTTTTTGCTTGCTTAATGGATGACCTCTAGTTCTCCCAGCACCAGACTGTTCCAAAAAATTTATTCTAAAATTCTAAAAACTCTGAATTAATCTTGTAAAAACCCTTCAGTAATTTGTATGTCTCTATGATATCATCCCTTTTCCACCTATCAACCAGTTTCTGTAACCCACAAATCTTCAACCTGTTCTCGTAAGGTTCGTTCCATACACCTGCTACCATCTTGGTCACTTGCCTGTACTACTATTTTCCACTTCAACTCTTGAAGGACATAATTCCTCTGCTACCATTAACAATACTCATCCTCCTCTCTTCATCTTGCTATCCTTTTGGAAAATTCTATATCCCACCATTTCAAGTCCTGATAGCATATCATCCTCAGTCAACCAAATTTCACTTGTACTAGTTTTCTTTGGGCATACTGATTCAGTCAATGCTGCAAACAAACTCAGCCCCTTTATTTCGGATACTCCATACATTAGAAATATTATGTAATATTTCTAATATTACATAATAAACATAACATATAGAAATGTTATGTTTATTATACAAACATAACATTTCTATAACAATTCTCCACTCTTTGGGACCATCCCTTCAACACAATCGCTCTTTATTCTCTCTGCTATAATGCACTTTTCCCTTCATTATGACTATCCCCGTTCTCTGATCCTGACTCCAATTTTCATTTATATTCTTATCATCCCCACTGTTTTGCACTGCATCACTTTTCTCTGCTATAATCACTTCCTTATCTTTGTATCCATACTCTTCCTGTCCTTCCATAACCTGCTTCTCATCCTCTCTCTGACTCTTAGTGGTACTAATTTCATATGAACCCCTGTGCACTCTTATTAAAGGGCAATCGCTCCAAATGGCCAACACCAAACCCATTCAGATGCATACAATCAGCTTTGAAATATTCTAACTTCCATCAAATTCATTCCATACATTCACAAATTGAACACTCTCTGCCCAACACAATTCAGCCATCTTGTCATTCAGTATCATTGCTCTTCTTCTCAGTTTACTATTATCATATCTGGACAGCAAACTAACCACTTTCCCAATGACACTATTATCCTTCACTTCCTGCAACAATTTCTTCAAATCCCTTTCCACATTCTTTGTATCTGTATTCAAGTCATTTGTGCCCACAACTACCATTAATTCTGATGCCCATTTCTTTCTATGCAAAGCATTTAATATTCGCTTTATTGTACCACCTGTAAAACATGTCTTGTGCACTTTATTTTTTATCACACCTTTAATGATTGAGTCACCAAATAAAGCAACCCTATCATCTTTAGATACTTGCTTCTTCTTAACCTCCTTGTCATATACATCATTTATGCCCTTCTTTAAATGTTCAATTTCCTCCTCCATACATTTAACCTGACTCTTCATTGTTATTAACTCTTGTCTAAGCTCTTCCCCATCACTGCTATGATTACCATCGCAAGCACTTCCATCCATTTTCTGAATATTCTTGGTAACACCGTTCTCATTTTTGGAACATGCTAGCCTTTCGTTACACTTCTCACATACTATAATGTGTTCCTATTTATCATTCAATCTAACACTCCATAAATTTTTAACGTTTTTTGTTGCATACATAAAACAATTGTCTCATCTTATCTACTGTGAAAAGTCCACGGAAAAACTTGATCTCCGAGTTGAGACCTTCCACGCTGCTGGCATAACATTCACATTTTAGTAATTTATTCACACTTTGCTGCTATTGATGCCATTTATGTGATGTTAATGACACTTTCTTATTAATCAAAATAACAACCAAAGCGAACACTTTTAGGACCATGATACCACATTACAATGATTACATTCAGTCTGGCTATCACACAAAAGCACTCTTACACAAATCTACACAATATAATTAAGGAAAAAAGAAAACACTTTTTTGTAACACCATTCAAATATGCTGCTACCTCTTGTCGTGACAATATAAAGGTGGCTCCAGGACAGAAGTAGAAAATTATAGATCAATTAATTTCTCTGGAATGGAGGTTAAAGTATTGGAAAAGTTAGTTAAAACACTTTAACTAACTTTAAAGTTAGTTAAAGTTATCATAAAAATATGATACTTTACAAAGGATAGCATGATTTTGTATAAGTAGGTCACACTTTAGTAATTTATTCACATATTATAATATGTGTTATATTTTATATAACACATATTATAATGCTGTCACTTATAAAATTTTAAAATTCACATTTTAAAATTTTATAAGTGACAGCAGAATTGGATAAAGAAAATGGTTACACCATGATACTGCTGGCCTTTGCAAAGGCATTTGACAGAATAATTGTTTCAATATAGATACATAAGCTGTCACAGCTGTAACAAAATTAAAGATGGAAAATTCGTACATGAAATAAATTTCTTAGATTTACACATTTTTGCCTAAATATGAAAGGCACCTTCAGTGGTGAAAGACAATAGAACACTAAACAAAATATAATAAAAGAATCAATTTTAAAAAGTGCCAGTACAGCATAAGTAAGTAAGTAAGGCAATAGACAGTCAGTAAATTCCCAAATTATTCACAAATTTTTAATTAAATTAATATAAGATAATAATCAAGAATTTACATAAAATACAATAATATTTCCCATCAAGTGGATAACCAAAGACCTCACAACTTTCCTTGTATATCCACTCTACAAGGAATCTTGTTCCTGGCATGTTCTGCCATGCCAGAATGCTTAGGTTCAAGTTGGATATATGATTTATGCTGCTCATAACAGACATATGTAGATCTTCCAGACTGTCCAAAGGAAGACAGAGCACAGGACTAAGGGATATGGTAGACACCTGAAAAGCTGAATGGAGAAAGTTTTTCTTTTGGTGAGGAAAGGAAGGTAGAAATCTTCCTGACAGGAGGAAAGGATACAGAAATATTAAGAGGTCTTTAGAATGTTAGCAGTATGTTCAGAAATTCCTTTAATATATGGGAATGGAATCCGAGAGATATCCTCAGAAGATCTAGAGATTGGTGGCCTAAAGTTGTTAAAGAGTTTCTTGATAAAGGGCTCATTAAAGCTATTTTTCATAAATGCAGATTTTTGATATAATTCAGTTCCTGCTGTAGAAGGTCTTCAGTAGAACATATATTATGAGCAGCACAATGGAACAAGTTCTGTATGGTTCCAACTTTTGGATTGGGATGATGATGGAAGTAGCATGGATATAATGATTAGTATGTGTTTGTTTTCTAAAAACTGAAAATTGTAAACTACAATCTGATTGGCAAAGAATTAATATATCTAGAAAGGCTTGGATACTGAACGAACGAGGATGGGCAGGCAATTTGGAATTTAGCCGACCAAATTGCATTCTTATTGGTTAAGCCAAAATAAAAAATGATGGTACAACATGACAAAATTTCATGCCGGCTGGGGCGTCGCCCGGTTAAACAAGGGCCCCCGTTGTTTTCGCCAGGGAACCAGGGCGAACCCCCCCACCCCCCCCCCCCCCCACCCCCCCCCCCCCCCACCCCCCCCCCCCCCCACCCCCCCCCCCCCCCACCCCCCCCCCCCCCCACCCCCCCCCCCCCCCACCCCCCCCCCCCCCCACCCCCCCCCCCCCCCACCCCCCCCCCCCCCCACCCCCCCCCCCCCCCACCCCCCCCCCCCCCCACCCCCCCCCCCCCCCACCCCCCCCCCCCCCCACCCCCCCCCCCCCCCACCCCCCCCCCCCCCCACCCCCCCCCCCCCCCACCCCCCCCCCCCCCCACCCCCCCCCCCCCCCACCCCCCCCCCCCCCCACCCCCCCCCCCCCCCACCCCCCCCCCCCCCCACCCCCCCCCCCCCCCACCCCCCCCCCCCCCCACCCCCCCCCCCCCCCACCCCCCCCCCCCCCCACCCCCCCCCCCCCCCACCCCCCCCCCCCCCCACCCCCCCCCCCCCCCACCCCCCCCCCCCCCCACCCCCCCCCCCCCCCACCCCCCCCCCCCCAAAATGACGTCACTTATCTACATCTGAAAACAACACACACCCACAACACGAATCCTTATCTATCATCACCCATAATGCCATACGCGAACCAAAACACAAGAACTGAAGCCAGTGACACATATGCCCACAGGGAAATTCCAAACATTCCACACCCATGAAGCCATGCACACAATGACGTCATCAACCAATCACGTCACGATTCCTTATCTTATCTTGATCTTGATCTTGTTCAAACCGCCTCCCATACTACTTGCCTACTAATCTAGTTAAAATAATTCACTCTTACCTCAGAGACAGATATATGCAAGTCAAAATAAATGAAACTGTGTCAACCAGACGCAAGGTTCTGGCGGGAGTGCCGCAGAGCTCACTCTTGGTCCTCTTGCTGTTTTCTGTCTATATTGTTGATATCCCTCAAAACCCAAGCTCAACAATCACTGCATTATATTCAGATGATACTGCATTATTATCAAGATCTCTCAGCCCCAAACTAACTATAAAAAGACTCCAAAACTGTATTCACACACTAGTGAAATGGTTGATGGACTGGAGAATCCAAGCCAACCCACAGAAGAGTTCAGCCATACTGTTCACTAGAAAAAAGCTTCAAATCAAGGAAGATATACATTTACTAAGAGTTAAAATCCCATGAGAGAATACCGTCAAATATCTCGGTGTAATTCTCGATAAAAACTACAATTCACCAATCATATAGGACACATAAGTTCAAAGACATCCAAACTAATAGGACAGCTCTACCCCATGATCAACAGAAAAAGTAAATTCGATACTCAGAACAAACTACTCATACACAAGGATGGTAATACGCCCAGTCAGCGCTTACGCATCTCCTGCATGGAGTCATACTTCGAAAACAAATATTCAAAAGCTGCAGAGAATACAGAACAAATGTCTGAGAATGAGTTTGGATGCCCTGTGGTTTATCAGAAACTCCCAAATTCATAGAGACGTCAACATTCCCTACATCACATCCTTCCTTCACGACCTAGCTGAAAAGTTCTTCATCAAAACAATTAATCATCCGAACCCACTGATCAAGCAAGCTTCAGATTATAATCAAGCAGATTTCTGCAAATACAAGAGACGCAAATCAATTCTATGCTCAGCTGAACATAGTTAATCTCACTGCCCTTTCAGGGCGAGCTTAAAGCTCAATAATTCTCCACCCAAAGAACTTTCCTTTTCAGATGGAGGGGAATATGAAAAGCATTCACGCTTCACCCATCAAGTCAGTATCGTTCTGCGAGTCCCATGATCAGAGCTTTATTATATAGCACAATAACATCTTATCCTTACTCTGTCCTCTACAGATAACGGGGAAGATGAAAAGCATTCTTGCTTCGCCCTTTTAAGCCAGTCCTTATAAGGACTTTAAGGAGGGAATTGCGATTTGCGTAAGATTTTGCATCTAATAAGTTGGCTAGAGGAGCATACCTAGAATGCATTTGTACATTCATGACAAATTATTTTTGATTAGCCAATACGTGGCCAATCAAAATCCGTTGTTGCCGTAATACTCTGAGAGGTGCTCTCATCTTCCCCCCCCCCACAGAATACGCCCTCACCCCGATTCTTATTTTTATTATTATTACGTGACACCTCCAAGGAGGGCAACTACTCTCAGTCTCCACCAACTACAGCGAAGCATATCATCTACACCAACGCTATCCGCTGCCCACCATCACCACTAGTATTTTCATAGACAATCAGAAACATCCATTCCCACGGCGGGATTCGAACCCGCAGCCTTTTGGCTGGAGAGGCGGTGGTGTGTATTGTTTTCGAAATACAGTAAAAGCCCGTTTTTAAGTTCCCGCAATTTACGTTTTCCTGTTATTTTTCGTTGGTCCCGTCTTAAGGCCTATTCTTACGATATATTGTTTTCACGTCATTAACAACTTGATGTGGACGTTATTTCCCGTGATTTGCGGTTTTTTGTCCGGTGGCAACATTGATTTTCGAATAGATTTCCTCTCATTCAAATCGATTTCTGCAGATATCTGCGCATTTCTGTTCCCAGATGGCGTTGCTTCCAGCTCTAACTTCGTTTCCGTCCTCACGGTGACTTGCACGCTTGCAGCAGTGATGTAGCGATGAGCGATACCGTGATTTTTCAAACACAGTACGAATTGACATTGAAGAATTTCTGCTACGTAATTTAGCGTGTGAAAGTTCCTTTCAAGTTGGGTGGTGGATAATCCATGTTAGTAACATGGAGAGAAAAGACAGAAAATGTATTTCGGTAGAAGAAAAGATGCTAATTCTACGACGTGCAGATTGGCATGCTGGAACGCGTGTGCATTTAGCAAACGATTTGGGATTCTTCGTGTCCATTTTGAACACGATAGTAAAAAAACAGGTCAAGAATTGAACTCAATGCAAAGCAATCTGGCGTTATGTCAAAAAAACGAAAATATATCCGAACATGGACACACGATGAATTGGATAAACTTGTGGCGAGTAGTTTGTTTCTACTAGAGCGGCAGTTTTCTAGTCGATGGTACTATACTCGGAGAGAAAGCCCTTGAATTTGCTGCGAGGTTAGGTTAATGGTTTTACTGTGCGTCAAATAGATGGATGATCGTTTCAAGACTCGTCACAATATTGTGTATAATCAAGTGTGTGGAGAAAGTAATAGTGTTGCAGGGGAAACTTCAAACCTCTGGAAACATGAACTAAAGACTATTATTCAGGACTACGAACCGAAAAATATTTTCAATGTTGATGAAACTGGGCTCTCTTATAACATTCTGCCAAGTAAAACATTGTGTTTTAAAGGAGTGAAGTGTCACGGTGGAAAACTCGGCAAGCAGAGGGTAACTGTTTTGCTCATGGTCAATGCTGATGGATTAGAAAAATTACCTCCACTGGTAATTGATAAATTTAAAAAGCCACGGTGTTTTAAGACCATGAAACATCTATCTGCTAAGTATGATGCCAACAGCACAACATGGATGACCAACAGCATCCCCTGAATGCTAAAATGAGGGCAAATCACCACAAAATAATACTACTGCTAGACAGATGTCCTGCACACCCTGAAGCACAGCTCAGAAACATTAGATTAGTGCTCCCCTAATTGTACAAATGAGCTTCAGTTATTAGATTTGGGCATCATCCGTGCATTTAAATGGAAATATAGAAAAATGCTTGTTGAAAAAGCTGTGTTTATGCACGATAGTGGTACGGACCCAAAACAAATGACCATATCAATCCTTGATGCCATGCATTATGTGGCACCAAACCATGGTTGCATGCTTTGGCCACATCCAACTCCTGAATCCACATACTCCTGAAACCATATCCAACTGTTTCCGGAAGGCAGGAGTTACGTTTGTGGAAGAGGAGGAAGAAGAAGATATGTCAGAGCCCAACAATTGGTATGCGATGGATGAGTCTTCCTCATTTCAAGACTGTGCTGATGTTGGTCACATCAATAGTACCAAGTGTAGAAGGCATCCTTTCCAAGCACCTTGGTGAAGAAGAAGAGGAAGAAGTGGTTGAAGAAGACTGTGATCAAGAACTTAACGTCCCTACTAGTAAAGAAGCAATGGAAGCCATCTCTGTTTTGAGGCGGTATATTGCAAGTGCATCAAGAGACAATGGAGCATTTAATACCTTTTACACTGTGGAGTGGCAGGTGGAATTTATAAGAGTGCAAAAAAGTAAAAACAATCAACAATTAAAGATTTGTTTTCAATAGATAAACGTAAATAATTGTAAATTCATTTATTTTCAGTTATTAAATTTTGTAATCTAGTATGTAGAGTCACATACTAGCAGTGAGTCATCTTTTAGCCTTTCTTTAATTTTTTTTTTTTTTACATTTCCTGCTGTTTACACATTTTTCCATCGGTCCCTTGGAAAGTGTAAAAAAGGGGTTTTACTGTATTAATGATGACAACAGTTTCCACATCCTTGGAAGGGGAAAAGCAATTTAAAGAAACTGGAGGTATTTTTGTCTTGGTTAGAAATGCATTTTAATAATGAAATCATTCATAGGATAAAGAATGAATATGACAATCATTGGAAATTTTCCAGTTTCATAAATTGCAGGGATGGAATTTGGTGGTAATGAACTTCATGAGCTGGAGAAACGTGATGCATTTTTGATTATTTCTTTTCTTTTTATTTTTTAATAATTTAGCCATTTAAAATTAGTGCTAAAGAATTAATATATTTTCATTTGAAAACTTTTGATATTTAGATAAAGGCACAGTTTGTAATAATTCTAAATATTTCATGAAATGCAGGTCTAATTACTTGAACTTCCAAGGGTGCATTAAAGAAACAAAATTTGTATGAAAACAGGCTTTAGTGGGCGATTTTAATTTCATATACTTTAAAGTTTTACGTCTTTTCTTTTTTATTATGCTAATAATGATAGCAAACACTAATTCTAAGATACTTATAATATATATAAAAAAATATATATATATAAAAATACATATATAAAAAGTCATCAGATTAAATTTAATTATGAATCAAAGAAAAAAGCCGTCATCAGATTAAATTTAATTATGAATCAAATTTTAACACATTCAATTCCAAAGGTAAGGAATCAAATTATATTTTATTTAAAAAAAACAAAACTGTATTACATTCTTTTAGAAAAAAAAGCAATTATTTAAAAATATATACATATATACTTTAGAATTCTTACTCAAATTATATTTACAAAATAATTTTAAAACAATAAAATTAATTTTTAGAGGTTTATGTGAAAATCAGCTATTCAATTATGAAAATGTATGCATCAGTTTACAAGAATGCTATTTTTGATGATTTTTGTACCGAGTGGAAAAAAACATTTCATTTCAAAACTGTTGCCCACTCACTTTCGCATTTATTTAACAAATTATATTTAAAGGATTTCAACATAATCTCCATGTTCATTTTTCTCTCTGTAAAGAATGGATTTACAGAGAAGTTTCTTTGTTCGTCGAAACATAGCAACTGACAATTGAAATACGTTCAGAGCTCAAACAAAGACAGAAACCAAACGAGTGTTTCACTTCGTTTAATAGCATGGATGAGAAAAAATAAATAAATAAAATAGTATACAGTGATGAACAGTATAAAAGCGCATTCCGTTTCCGTGTAGCATTCCTAATTGCGTGATGTGTATTCATTAGTCCAAATGAAAATTAAAACGTAATGCAGAAGCTAAAACTTGTTTTTGGTTTCTTCATTTAAGCATTTAAATGCAGAAATAATCACAATGAAAGACGGAAAACACTCTGAAATATTCAATATAGAGAATTAAGATGAAAGTTTTCAGTAATTAATTAGAGTAGGTGTCGTCGATTCCTTTGACTTTTCTCGGTATACTCTTACGTATACGACGGATAGAAATGAAGTGTCAACTGTCAGGAAGACTACACTTTGCGAAAGCCAAATGCAAGAAAACAAAAATAAAATGGCTTCCCTAATTTAACAAGTTGCGTTTGCACAAAGTCGCTGTGTTGTTAAAAATACCACATCTTCATATATTCATGCAGAATGTACAGTTTTAGATTTCATGGGGAGGGGAAGAAATGACGATACTTCATCAAGGATTATTTATATAATACGGCAGAATGAAGAGATAAGTAAAGAACTCGAATGTAATTCTATCTTAATTTTTTCCTCAAAGCAAAATGTATTAAATAAACATATCGTGAGCCCTCGTACCTTACACTGTATTGACGATATCTATTGGCTAGAAAGACCTGGGTTAACAATCTTATTCCTTCGGATCCGGTTTTTCGATAACTTGCATTGCAATGTGTGGATCTACTGCGTAAGCGTAAATCAGATAGATTGATAAAATTAGGAGAGAAAAGTGTGTGTGTGTGTGTGTGTGTGTGTGTGTGTGTGTGTGTGTGTGTGTGTGTGTGTGTGTGTGTGTGTGTGTGTGTGTGTGTGTGTGTGTGTGTGTGTTCAGAGGACCGGTTTGCCAATTTTGAGAGACGAAAGACTAGACTTTTTTTTCGGGTAGAAGCTCTAGTTTCTCCCGGTAACTTTTCTAGTTCCCCTGAGACCGGCTAACTCGCTTTCATTTGCAAAGCCATGATCAGTCGAATTCGAACGAGATACTGAGGTTCTCCAGAATACTACATTCACACATTTCCATTTGTATCGTATTTTGGCTTGTCTATCTGCATGTCTTCACTGGATTTCCTTCTGTACAATTGCTCATTCATTATTACATCACTCTTTAGTTGTTGTTTTTTTTTCCTCTCATTGAATTCTATACAAGACATAATGGCCTCTCATCTTCATGTCATAAAAGACTGGTTCTTGTTCACTCTCCCTAATAAAGCTTTTTATGGCAGCGTTTTCAGTGTCCTCTTTAATATGTTGGAGTTTTTCAGAGACGAGTATATACAAGATTATGTACTTATATATTATATACTTATATAAAAGATATATATATATATATATATATATATATATATATATATATATATATATATATATATATATATATATATATATATATATATATATATATATATATATATATATATATATATATATATATATATATATATCTTATGTATGTATATATATATATATATATATATATATATTTAATATTCATCAAAGCTTGATTTGCTTCCTCAGTCTTAAGAAAAGGCTAGTTATATTCCACTAATTCGAGCCCTACCCAAGGGCCTATGAGTTGTGGAAATACATTCTGAAAATGAAAGCTGTGCCAAACAAAGCGGCCTTTTGCAGCAGCCCAATTTTTACTCCATCTAACTCGAGTGCTTTTAGATGTTTTTTTCAATGTTTTAGGGATGGCGCCTAAAGCACCTATTATTATGGGAACAACTTTCATTCTCTTTTGTCAGATTCTTTCAACTTCGATTTGCAAATCGCGATATTTTGTAATTTTTTCATTTTCTTTGTCGTCAATTCGACTATCTCCTAGTACTGATATTTCGATAAACTTAACACCTTTGTTTTCACTTTTTTCAACCACTGTGATATCGGGTGTGTTACATTCCAAGCTTTTGTCAGTCTGGATTTTGAAATCCCAGAGTATTTTAGCTTTTTCATTCTCAACCACTTTCTGGTGAACTTTATGCTTCCAATAGTCTTTAGATACTTGAAACCCATACGTTTTACATAAATGCCAGTGGATTATCTTAGCTACGTTATCATGCCTTTTACGGTACTCGATTTGTGCGATTTTGCTGCATCCACTTATAATGTGGTCTACTGTTTCTTCCTTTTCTTTGCACAATCTACATTTACTGCCTTCTTGAATTTTTTGTATTTTTGCCTTCATAACGTTGGTTTTAATGGTTCTGTTCTTGTGCTCCAAAAATTACCGATTCTGTTTCTTTCTTTAGTACTCCACTTCTCAACCATTGCCAGGTCAAGTTGCTGTCAGCGCTGTCCTCTACGCTGTGAAGGTATTTTCCATGCAAAGCCTTATTTTTTCATCTTTCAGTTCTCACTTTTACTTAGTTGGTTTTGTATTCCAATTTTTTGGTCTCCATGGGTTTAAATAAACCCTCTTCCCTTACCTCAATTAGAAATGTTTCCGTTGTTTGCTGCAGATAATCATTTAAATTTCGTTTTTCTTCTTCAATAACTTGCTTCACTTGTAATAATCCTCTACCTCCTTTTTTGCGTGATAGATATATCCTATCAATGTCACTGCGAGGATTGAGGGCATGGTGTATTGTCATTAATTTTCGAGTTTTTCGATCTAAATCTTCCATCTCTAACTGGGTCCATTCAACAATGCCTGCTGAATATCTCAGAACAGGTATGGCCCAGGTATTAATTGCTTTTATCAAATTTCCAGCATTAAGGAGTTTTCTTAATCGTCTTATGTATTCTGCTCTAGTTCTTTCCTTGATCTTATTGTGCAGAATTTGTGATGCTTCGAAAATTCCCAAATATTTGTAGCTCTCTCCGAATTTTATTGCCTTGATTATTTCACCATTGAGCAGCTTGATTTCGTTCATATCTTCAAACTTTCCTCTTGTTATCCCAGCAATTGCACATTTGTCTAAGCCAAAATCCATTGATATATCTTGACTGAATATGTGCACAGTGTTTATAGCTGATAAAATATACAGCTGATCTGAGTTCATTCTCTGATTTTGCATACAACTTCAGATCGTCCATGTATAAAAGATGAGATATCTTTGCATTCTTTTGCGCAGTTTGATAACCATGCGCAGTTTTATTTAAAATTCTAGTTAAGGGGATCAATGACAATATAAACAATAGAGGAGATAATGAGTCTCCTTGAAAGATGCCCCTGTTTATGTTTACCTCTCCAATTTCTTCTCTATTCAGAACCAACGTTGTTTTCCAGTTTTTGATGCTAGATTGCAAAAACTTTTGCACGTTTTCGCTAATACCGAATAGTTCTGTGCATTTTAAAATCCAACTATGAGGCACGGAATCAAACACTTTTCTATAATCTATCCCAGCCATATGAAGGTTGGTTTTTCTACGTTTGCAATTTTTATGAATCATTTTATCAATCAGCAATTGGTCTTTTGTGCCTCTTGATTTTTTGCTGTTACTTTTCAATTGGGAGAAGAGAATTTGCTTTAAGATAACTGTATATTTTATCAGCTAGTATGCCTATTGAGTACATAAGTTGATTCGTTTGCCCAGTAGTTCCAGTAGAAATATCCCTTGCAGCTTTATTGGCCTCTTGTAGGCGTTCTTTCAGTTTTTGTTGAGGTACTTGTCTCAATACTGGAAGCCTAACTCGTTCCTGGTTGCTGCTCATTTGCTCGATAATTTTTATTGCGAGTTCTTGTTCCTTATCTGATAGCTTCCTTTCAGTTATTTGTATATTTTCAAAATTTTCAGCATTCTGCACGTTGGAATCTGGTTCTGCTCCATTCATATTCTTGGTCACTTCAGGGTCAGTACGGTATCCTTTTACAGCATGAGGTTTCAGAGCTTCCAGCTCAAGTTCACTAAACACCTTGCGTTTGATGATGAAGCTGCGTTGCTGCATCAAACTTTCGAATGAAATTTCAGAATCTCGGTGTCGTTCAAGCCAAAGTTGGAACATTTGTTTCGGAAATTCCCTAACTGATGGGTTTGAACTGTAGAAGCACTGCATGACTTGTCGATTTTCGGCCATGCTCCACTTTTTCCTAGTAATTACTTTCGCGTTCTGTGGATCTTGCTCCAGTAGCCCATTTGCCACTGGATGTCCAGGAAGCCTAACATCCAGTGCGGTCCTTGGTCACCCACGAGACGACCGATGCGGTATAGATAGAGTTCTGATTTGTCTTCACCATTTTTAACTGGGGGTGGGCAGGTGCATGAGATAAAAAAATAGGTAAATAGGACAGAATCACCCCTAGCCCTCGAATACGCTAAAAGCATTGGGAGAAGGAGCAAGATGAAAAGTGATACAGAGGGAAAGAAGAGTAGGGACCAGTCTACAGATAATATAACAGGGGTATATTACATGAAGTAAGGCGCGGTCCAGCTTCAGGTGCCTCGGGTTCGCCATGCCCGTACTCACTAGAGTACGGGCATTGCGAACCCGAGGCATGCCCATACTCTAGTGAGTACGGGCATGGCGAAGATACCAAGAAATTTTATAAACTTGGTTTCAATCCTTTCTTCCCAAGTAAGCAAACAAGCAAGTAAGCCAAGTTCACACCACCTGAAATATTTTCAGGTCTGAGGAAACTCGTGGTGAAGGAGGCATAAGCTCTGATCACTTGCCTAAGTATCCATAATACAAAGCACATATCCTTACGGACATGTATAATGCTATGTATTATGGGAAGGGTCACTGACCAGACAGCATTATACATGTCCGTAAGGATATGTGCTTTGTATTATGGATACTTAGGCAAGTGATCAGAGCTTATGCCACCTTGACTACGGTTGCCTCAGACTTGAAAATACTTCAGGCGCAAACTTGGCTTACTTGCTTGTTTGCTTACTTGGGAAGAAAGGATTGAAACCAAGTTTATAAAATTTCTTGGTATCTCTAACGAATAGAACACCCAAGGTAAAAAAACTTTCTATCTGTGGGTATATATAGTTTCTCCGAATATTTCCTCGTGCTTTTAAAATTATTTAATAAGTGCCCCCATTTTCCCACTAATATTTGTTATTTGTATACATATAAAAAATCCTATAATACAAGTAAAACAATTTGCGATATTTCATCAGAAAGACGAAACATTGCATGTTGTTTCTACCGGTCCTGGTAGAAAATTAGGCTTAGAAAAGTTCAATGGCGTCATTTCTCGTAAAATATCACTAAAATGTTAACCTTTTCACTAATGAAATAAAGAGCCAAAAGGCTTCACTTCGGCGATGTAAAAATTATTTAAATTAAGGGGATATTTAATCCCACATTATTTCAAAGCCGAATAAAAAAAACTCTAATTTGAAATAATGTGGGATTAAATATCCCCTTAATCTAAATAACCTTTTCACTGTTTCCTACTTATAATGTTGGATTAGACTCGTTTTTTTTTTTTTTTTTTTTTTGGCCGTTGGCGGGATTTCTCACAACTTCACCAATCTAGGTGAATGATTTTTTATATATTAATTGATGTATATATTCTCCAACAAAGGACATTTATTGAGCAGTGGCAACATCTATTAAACGAGAGTTAACAACAATACACTTGCATTAATATAACAGTTAAGCAAATCTTTATCAGTTCAGTGCTAAGCAAATCAATGGAGACAAGACTATGAAGCAAAATTTTATTTTTTATGATTTCGGTTGCTAGAATTGTTGGCATTTTAAAGAGCATCGTTGACAAATGCATCTAAACAAAGGAGCTCGTTATAACACTTTGTTTACTGCTATCCACTTGTGTCAGATGATATTAAATTTAACTCTTATTAGCTCCAAGAGATGGCGCTCTATTTTGTATGGCAACACAACTTTAGCGACAAAGTTTGATCTTTTTTAAAGGATTTAGCTCATTATGGTGGTCTCAGAATTTATTTAATGAAATTTTGTTTTTAATATTTGTAAGAATGCATTGTTTTTATTTTTTAGTAAAGCGTATTTATTTATTATTCATATTATAACGAAGAATAAAGATGGACCCACTTTTGGTTTTTCTGCGTCTATCGAGTTTTGACATTGCATTGTGGCGCCAGCTATTGATAGGCGTGTTAAATATAATTGAAATTAACTTCAGTATGTAACATCCTTAGATCAAGTTCTTATGGCCTGTGAACAGTTTTTTGGCGGGAAAAAAATTTGTGCAACTACAAACACTTTCTTAGAGGCTTAAGAATATTATTTCTAAAATCAGCATTTTTAAAGATTTTTCTCTTTATTTTGTAGAAGAGTTACACAAAGTAACACAAAGCCTGAAGCATAATTATTAATTTTAGATTGTATAAAAATAGCTGTGAAACATTCCGTTTTTTGGCCATTTGCTTTTATTTTTATGTGAGCTAGCCTGAAAGTAAAAGTCACTGATGTAGAATGCTAAAGTTTTCTCTTAATTAGGCCAAGACAAGATTAATTTCCAAACGATCTATTGTGCTGGAGAGATCCATCGTCCTCTTTAAAAGTCCCATAACACACGCACACAGAAAAAAAGAAAGATGTTTTCTTTAATTTGCAATGGTAACATTTCAGGAATTTATTATAGAAAAATCTGCCTTCTATGAGATGAATAAATCCTTAGAAGAGACTCCTCTTAAGTTAATTATGCCAACTTTTACTGTAGTAGTGAAGAATGGTCATTTATACGGCTTCATTTATAAGATATATGCGGATAAACATCAAATTTAAAAAAAAAAATTGCCTAGATGATGAAGCAAGAATGCTTTTCATATTCCCCGTTATCTGTATAGGAAAATGTATGGGTGGGGTAATATAGGGCTATAAGCTCGGGTCTCATGGCAGGAGGGTAATAGCAATAGCCGAGCCTCAGTTAAAACTTCATTGGCTACAGCATTGCCATCCATTACCCTCCCTGGGTACCCATTTTAGTCACCTCGTATGACATGCATGGGCTACAGGGGAGCTATTCTTATCACGGCCACCACATTCAAGAAATATGATAAAACATAAAATACTCTTCTTATTCCATTCTTTCGAGGATCAGAATATATTGAACTTGCCTTTGAACCTTAAAATTGAGAAATATTTGTTAGACTTATCAGAATGCAGAACAATAGAAACTTTAAATTTATGTAAATTGCCCATTACAACTAATAGAAAGTCTTTATAAGGACTAGGGTTGAAGGGGCAAAGCAAGAATGCTTTTCATATTTCCCGTTATCTGTAGAGGACAGTGTAAGGATTGAGTATTATTGAGCTATATAAAGCTTTAATCATGGCAGGAGGGTAACAGCAATAGCTGCGCCTCAGTTAAAACTTCATTGGTTACTCTGTTTATGTGGGGATTACCTTTCCAAAAACTCGTGAGATCCACACATCACGCAACAATGAGTGACACCAAGGATCATTTAACTCAGCGGTAGTTCCACTCAGTAACAGGCTCACCCGGTCACCGAGAAGAACTCTCAGCATTGGCTGTACCCAGTGGCAGCCTCACCCCCCCACCACCACCACCGAGCAGAGCCGCTCTTATCTCATCTCGTCTCAGGGGTAAAGTTCATTGGCTACAGCGGTGGTGGCAAACCTTTTTATGGGCGCATGCCAAAAATTTACAAATAGAGTTACTGACGTGCCAGGCAGTTTTTATCAGGGGAAAAATTAATAGAAAATTAACTAACTTAATTTATTTATTTATAATATATACGATATATTTATTTATAATATTTTATAAATAATTATAATTTTATGAAAATTATTTCTAATAATTTTATAAATAATATATTTTATTTATAATATTTTTTATGTACAAATTTATAATATTATTCAGTGTAAAATTGATTATTGTATTATTAAATTGATTTTAATGATGTTGATTTGAAAAAAAAAAAGGTAGTGAGAAAAATATTTATGCATTGAAACTGACCATAGACGTCAGCTGAGCAGGAGAAGTCAGCTGAAGGATGTCAACTTGTCAGAGAAACGCTTACCATATTTACTTGAATGTAACTTGCTCTCGCGTATAACTCTTAACCCTGATTTTACTTTACGAAAAAAGTCATTAAAAAGTTTTGCATATAATTCGCATACGAAAAATGTTTAAACATGTTCACGTTGAGGCGTAGTAGCTCGCTCCCCGCGGGTAACAACACGCCCTCCCCAACAGCCATTATACTCCCACTGCAGATGCAAGAAAAACAAGTAGTTTTATTGTATCCCTGAATAAGGTACAGAGCCCGCCGGAACGATCAACGACACCCCGTTGTGAATGTGTTAAACCTAAGAAATATATAGTGAATGTTGTTATGACAGTTTCAGATGTAATGGAATTCTGTTGAAGAGAATTAGCATTTCAACAATCGTCTTTGGGTCGCTGGATCTTTTGTTAATACTGCACCAATCATATGTATGTCTTCATAGCTGCTCTCTCGTGTAAAACAAAATTTAACTTGAACGTATTGTAACAATTAAAAAAATGTTGAATAATTTATAAGCGTATAAAAGGATATCACCTGTAAATCGTTGACGTGCCATAGGTTCGCCATCTAGCGATAACAGATGGCAATGCCATCTGTTACCGCTAGATGGCAAACAGCTCCAACTGGGGCTCAGCCATTGCAGTCACCCCCAGCCCACCATCTAGTTCTTTGCAATTACCCCCACTCCACCATCTGTTCGCCATCTAGCGGTAACAGATGACAATGCCATCTGTTACCGCTAGATGGCGAACAGATGGTGGAGTGTTACCCTCTGGCATGTCCTCCCTGGATCAAGTATCCAATTTTTTTTTTTTTTGGTTAGATGGGTGAAGCAAGAATGCTTTTCATATTCCCCATTATCTATGGAAGAAAATACATGGATAGAGTGTTATTGAACTATAGGCTCTGATCATTGCGGAGTGGGGTGGGGGTGACTGCAATGGCTGAGCCCCAGTTGGAGCTTCGTTGGCTACAGCGTTTCCATCCATTGCCCTCCCTAGGTGTCTATTTTGGTCGCCTCGTACGACATGCATGGGCTATAGTAGGGCTATTCTTATCCCGGCCAGCACAGGGATTAAAGCTGCTTCTCTTTATAAAATGTTATCTAAGTTATTTTAAGGTATTACTATTAAATGCATTAATTAAGGAAAGTAATTTTAAGAGTTGAATTATAGTGAGGAATTCTAATTTTATAGTATAAATACATGCAAAATGTATATAAAATTTCTTTTAAAATTTAAAATAACAGATTTAATGTTTCAGCGAAAAGTTCTCTTTCTTATTAGGTCCATCTTCGTCCCAAAAGATACGAAATAACACAAAGAAATAAAGCATTTTGGTTGTATAAACGTAATTTGTTAGGAAATTTACCTATAGACATAAAAAAGAAGGCTGTTTAACATGTGTATTATTCCAGGGTTTACCTATGGAACTAACATGATCCAGGAAGATGGGTCGCATGTGGCCCTAAGACCCTTGGAAAGAAGAATGCTTCACATAACAAAAAAGAAATAGAATAAGACATACTAGAATGAGAAAGAGAGATGAGTGGAGCAGGTGATATTTTGTAGCGTTGTAAAGCATGTAAGTGGGAATGGGCTAGTCATATTAGTAGACTCTCAGACAAATTAAGTACTGAGTGGAAACCAAGAGAAGGAAAGGTCATCAAAGAACAAAAGGAGGGATGATCTACACAGGTTTGACATGCGATGGTGGGCATTGGCTAAAAACAGACAGAACTGGAAATTTAAGGGGGAGGCCTATTATTTAGCCGTGGACGGAAAGAAGAACTTAGTTTCTGAGGGAAAACATCTTCACGTAAATACTATACACTAGGATTCAAACTTTTTGTGTGGGGGGGGGTCGGGTATTGATAAATGCATATAATTTATAATTTTTCACCTTCCTAAATCATTTTGTTCGTTTCTTTTCTTGGCGGAGAATCAGCAATCGCCTCCCCCAAGATCTGACACTTATAGAGGAGGGAAACACTTAATTGGTTGATGTCCTAATTCTTCCTGTCCCATTAATCAACTATTAACAAGGAAATTGTATTTTGATAAAAAGTCAATTAACACGTGTTCAATGACTTCGCTTGCAGAATTCAGCTATTCAGTTTATCGTATTCCAAGATTTTTCCAAGGCAACGAAGTATAAAATACTTTATTTAAATTACTTAATTTCATCTCTTCTTTAAGCTGGCTTTGAGAAATAATTAGAAAGGTACAAAATTAATTTTCTCCACTGTTTAAACATCGACGTCAGGTTTTAGTTTGGTCGTAAGCCTTCAAAGAAGAAGCGCAATTTTGGAAAGAAGTATAGTTAAACAGTGTGAGGAAAGTAAACTGTACTCTGTGTTCATATTTCTACAAAACTACCGTTCGGTTCTGAATCTATTCAGGTACAGCTCTTTTCATTATGCAAGATAATATTGAACAAAGAATAAGAGGCTTACAGGTCTTGAAGTTTTAGTTTTCGCCGAAATCAGGAAACCAAATATATTTTAGCTTCACTGGTCACCACAGCGACCTCTAGTTTAATTTGCTTGAAAATGTTCTTCACTAAAATAATATTGTATATAGTTAAAGAATACATAAATGGTAACTTCCGGTATATTGAGAGTTGTCATGGAAACCGACGAAACAAAAAAATGAAAGAAAAATAAACGCAAGCATTTAAAATACTTTTTAATACTAATACTTTAAAGAATATTTTTTTTACAGCTCAAGGAAGTAATTTCACAATTTTTTTTACATAAATCGTGTTCATAAAAATGAACAGCTAAATTATATTTTATTTATAAAAATAGTATGAGTTGTGATTTTTATTTATAATTTCAAGTTATTATAAAATTTCCTTGTTCACTTTACGAGATAATGAGAATAGAAAAACATCATGATAAGAAAGTGTTGACAATAACTAACTCATCTGTGAATATTTTTATTCTACAAACTTAGCAATTTTGCCTAAAATCTATACGACTCTACATTATCAAATAATGTACAATAAGTACCATTACGACAGATGGCACCACCAACGCAACAGCTTTTCCTGAATTATATCAGTTGCGCAGTAAAGATCGATTGTTTGAAAAAGATTTTTTATACAGCTACAGTTCAAACTAAGGTAACGCCCTCTAACGTCCATTTTATTATATTTTTCTTAAATAATGTTATACGGGCCATCTTCCCTATATTCAGTGTTTAAAACCGCACAGATTTTAGAATTGTAAAATAGATGAATGAGTCAGTCGTCTAGAATGATTTTTCTTACTACTACTTTGTTAGCTGAATGCAATTATCTCCTTAATATTAAAACAGTTAACAAAAGATGCGCTTACACAAATATAAAAAAGGATGAACCCTGAAAGATTGGTCATTGGATTACACACACATAATGTCATGGAATGAAAAAATAATTATAAAATAATAAAAAATACAGTGAAATACAAGGAAAATTACTGATCCCTTTGCAAATTTTCGCAGCTAATTTATCATAAACCGCATTAATAAAAGGAATCTATCTTCACCTTTAATTCCCAGAATTTTTTTCTTTCAGAAATCATGTATTAACACAATTTGTTATTTTTTAAAATCCCTACACACTTATAGAGAGTATTCATAAGCGAATGCTAAGACAAATGTGGATGGATCTGCTTATCGCAATAAGCAGGATATAGAAGTGTCTCCATGAAAAGTTATACATCTGATTCTTTTCCCCAAATATAACTTTACCAACATTTGATTAAAATTATTATAAAAGTTTACTAAATACTACAGTAACAGGGTGTTTGGAAAACTGCTTCAAATTTTTCATGGAGCAACATAAATAAAACAAAACAAAATACTCTAAATGGATTCTTGCACTTATTCAGAAAGTTTTAGTATAATTTCACTTAAAGTCGACGCCCAACAAGTCCAGTCACTCATCAACCTTTTCAGACTTCACTCATTAATTTGAAAAGAGAAACGTTTCAGACACTTATTGGATGATATTCTCAAGAGGATTTCTTCGAGGCTGTTGAAATGATATCTCCTTCTTCATAAAGTTTTTCTAACACTTGCTGAAAGCGTTGTCTTGCCACGTTCCTCTTCAATTTCAGCGTTGGCGTTAACAAAGCGTTTTCAAAAGAGAATGGCTCGAGAGTAAGGTGAATGTTTTTAGCCTAAAACAATTAAAAAAGTGAAACACCAACAGCATTAATTAAGATAAAGATAATAATAATAAAATAAAGGTGTGGGAGAGTAATTTAAAAATATAAATAATAAAGCTAATTAATTAATAAAAATTTATATAAAATAAATAAATAGTAAAGTAATAATTTAAAATTTTAGAAATAATAAAAATAAAAAACGAATATGCAGATTAATTTAAAATAAATTAAGATGTCGTATATTAAAGCTATAAAATTTTCTCATTTACAAAACTAGTTAATTGAAGAAAGGTGGAGAGTCATTTTTGGCACACTTGCAAAGACAGAAACTGATGTATATAGGTCTTTAAAAAACAGCTAATGTGTTTTATGAAAAAAATATACCACTATGAGAACAGTTAAAAGTATTTATTAAAAACGTACGGAACACAAAATCTAGTTACAATAACTAATTACAATTACAATAATTATTATTGCGAAAATATTTTTTCAGTAAATTTTAAAGGCAAAATTTATTAAAATTATTATTACTATCTTTTAATGTATGTTCTGATCTACAAGGTGCAGACTAATGGCTGAAGCTCCGATTCCCTTAAAAAATGTGGCATCATTTAAGAATATCTTTGGGTATGATATCGGTAAGAATTTAAAAAGAATCTGTGTTCTACTATGCTGTTTACCGTATTGAACAAAAGAAAGATATCGATGATTCACTTACTTGTTCTAGTGAGTTGAGACCTCGTCTCTTTCCAGTTCTATGAAGTCTTTCCAGAAAATCCACTCGTAATTCCTAAAATAATAATAATAATAATAATTATTATTATTATTATTATTATTATTATTATTATTATTATTATTATTATTATTATTATTATTATTATTATTATTATTGACAAATAAAAAAAATTACACATACTGACTTGAAATTATATTTTAATGCTTTTTTTTTCTCATCCATTATATACTAATACTCTTACAACAAACAGGATTTATAGTAACTGGAATTTTACTAAATATCCTACACTAAATTGGTCATGGTTGACTACCTGTTAGTCATCAAAAATAAAATCTTTCAAATCCTGTTTATCCCAAAATAATTTAAATAAATAATATTCATTAATAATTCCCTATTTCTATTTTATATGAGATAACAGATTCTCTCTCATAAATTAGCGTTTTGAGTGGGAACTACATTAAGAAAGCTTCATAAACAATGCAAGAATCTTATTCAGTTTTTTCGAACAAAAATATGAATAATAGATTTGTGTAAAAGTTTCCTGTTAAAGAAAACAATAATAGTCCGCTGTTTTTGTATTTTTTTTGTCTGTTTCTCTTTGTACTCACCTTATTTGTACATAGTTCTTTTTGATCTGTTTTCTTATAACCTTTCTTTTTGGCCCAGCTAATGAAAGTTTCATTTTCGGGCACTACTATGGTTACAATATAATCCTAAAGAAAACATTTGAAATGACTTTATTTAATAAAATCTAATAATAATAATAATAATACAGAAAAAATAATGTTCCATATTTTTAAGATGAGGAATAATCGCTGTCATAAATAAGGAAACAAAAATCAGAGAATATAACTTACTTTATCAGGGAAGCCATCAACGTACACTTGGGATACAAGCTGACACTGAGAATAAACATTTTCTACTTTTTCTGGGGCTACGTATTCTCCCTGTTAAAACAAATATAATAACGATTTTTATTTTCAATATAATCTCCTTCACTGATTTTTTTGAAATGGAAATACAATTCCAATTTTTCGGATATCAAAACTCTTTTTATTTGTTTGTTTGTTTTTGGTTAATAGCATGGTCAAGCTCAGAAAATAAATACAAAACTGAGTATGTGGTTGCTATATTTAGTTGTCACATTGTTGCTAACTTTATTAACTTTCTACATTATTTTTAAATCCAATTTTTATCATTTTATTAAATAATACTATTCTCACAAGATAAGCGCCCCCTATCCCTCAATATTTGTTTTTGGTAAAGAAAAAAAAAAGGGAAAAAATACTGAAAGAAATTAAAGCCTTAAAATATAGTTCATTCCAAATATTCACTGATACTTATTAATGAAATTCTATATTTCAAATATGTTTATTAATTATAACTGGCACAGAAAGCACATATTCAATAATTATTTATTTACATAATCATGGTGTACATAAATATCAACTTACATGCGACAGCTTGAATAAATGTTTCTTTCTATCTATTATAGCTAGGCAACCGTTCTGAAAAATAAAATAATAATAATAATAATTAAAACAATTAAAATACCATTATTAATAAAATAATTAATTTTAAAATATTTATTTTTTCTTTAGATAGAAAGAATATTTAATAAAACACCAATAATTTAATAATATCATAATATTACATTTCATATGTAATGAAAGTTTCGTTTGTGTAGCGGTTCTTTGATAGCATCTACTATGGATAATCGCAAAAAATATACTGTTATTTAGTATCTCCAACTTAGACAAACCTCTTTTATAAAAGTTCACATTTGTGTAAAAGAGAAGTCTGTGTACATCATAGGTAAATTATCAAATGTCATGCAAATGCATGTCTGTATGCGTTACTGTGCAACAGATAAGCATTACCCAAGTTCACATTATATTTGGCAATATAATGAGGCGATAATGACATTTGGTGCATACAAATACATCTAAAATAATGACTAGCAGGAGCCGACGCTCTTTGAAATCGTTGGTTAACTTATCTCATCGTCACACCCTCGAAATCTATGTTTGAATATACCGGTAGCCATAATCAATCTGTTAATATGGAACCTTACAGTCACAGTTCCATACATACGATTAGACCTCATGCAAAATTGATGTTAAGGACAATCGTACACGTAGCGGCGATTTTATAGCGCCGACCGCAAAGAGAACTTCATATAAAACCGAAAGAACATCTATGGGATGTTTGCCCAAGTATTTGTACTTTTTGTTATGGGACCTTTGAACTAGAATACAGAAAGCTTCAACAGTTTTATTTTTTCGAACATTTAAAAGACACCAAAAATTGGTACGTCTCTACGGTATACTGTTATTAGCCCAAAGGCGGATTTTTTTTCAAGAAAGGCATGTTTATTTTATTATCAATATTATTTATTCAAGACCACTGGGGAGTCAATGACTCATCAAGGGAACTATATGTCATCCAAACCAACTGACATAACCTCCCTTACATTCATTGACATTATATGCACTCCCTACCTCTAAAGGTAAATTATTCTACTCACTCACTGCTCGATGAGAGAACAATCTAGCTTTTATCCCTTTCTTAATCACATACAAACTTAACTTCAATGGTCCTATTTGATCCCCGCCTTCCTTATAACGAAAATTTCATCAGACAATATCTTATAAAATAACACGTATTCGGAAGTTTATAGACCTCTATCATATCTCCCGTCTTTCTCCAGTTAATTCAGAGTCTGTAATCTACATATTCTCAATCTGTCCTCATAATCCATGTCCCATAATCCGGATATAATCTTTGTAACCCTTCTTTGCACCCTTTCGACAGTTTCTTTATCCCTTTGGAAGTCTGGAGATCAAATCTGTGCATAGTAATCCAAGTGTGGTCTTATCAAAGCCTTATAAAGAGGCAAAATTAATTCCTTATCCTTACATGTCAAGGTTCGCTTCAACTTAGCAATTATCCTCTGAGTTGTATTTGCAACTTCTACTATGTGACCTTTGAACTTCAAATTCCTATCCACCATTACTCCAAGATCCCTAGCCTCATCAGTTTCTGCTAATATATACCGTTGGAAATTTCATTACTCCAGAGTGTATAACTTTACTCTTATTAACATTAAACTGAAAGCCATTATTATTTGCCTTTGTCCACGTTTCCAGCCAATTCATATCATTATGTAAGTGGTGAATATCAGTAGCATCCCTGATTGCTGTGCCTTTCTTCGCATCATCAACGAACAATTGAACATCTGTTAGATCTTTTTTGATGTTATTAATATATAGATTGAACAACAATGGCCCAAGGACTGATCCCTGGGGTACACCACTGGTCATTTTAAATCTGGAACAATTCCACCCACCATATACCATTTTTATATGCGTCTATCAACCATCTACTCATCCAAGTCAATTGTTTATATTCCAAACTCATATTCTCCAGTTTATGCAATAGCCTTTCATGTGGTATCCTATCAGATGCCTTAGAAAAATCCAACATATCATAGTGTATTCATTCCCTTTATCTAACTCGACAGTAACATTATTGTTAAAATATGAGCAGATTGCTTATACATGACCTTCCTTTAGTAAATACGTAAGAAACAGTGAACAAATTAACACTTAAAATGTTCTGACAAAACAAAAGAGGAAGTCATTGAAAGACTGAAAAGTACATATCCAAAGGCTCGCCAATACGTGTAAAACCACATGAAAATAAAAACATATGAACAAATTTCTGTCACATGTTCATAGACATTACTCATATCATATTTTCAATTACGTGAAACGAAAAGCCACTAAAACATATCCAAATAATGGATACATATGTCAGAATAATCACCAGATCTCCTTATCCTTATAAGGACTGGCTTAAAGGGGCGAAGCAAGAATGCTTTCCATCTTCCCCGTTATCTGTAGAGGACAGTGTAGGGATAAGGTGTTATTGAGCTATTAAAGCTCTGATCATGGCAAGAGGGTAACAGCAATAGCCGAGCCTCAGTTAGAACTTCATTGGCTACAGCATTGCTATCCATTACCCTCCAAGGGTATTAATCACCAGATCTCACAAAGACAGAAGAAATATCTAGGTTTGTTATGTCTAAAAGAAAAAAAGGAGAATTAATATGATAGATTAAAATATAAAAATTAAGAAAATATATATTATATTTGCAATACTAATATAGAAAATATTATAGATATATCTCTATTTCATAGTCAAATTTAAATAAAACTTAAAAACTAGAATACACTCTTTGACATCAGAGACCTGGACAGTGCAAGCTAAGATAACTTCGATGCAGTACATTCTATTGTCATAATCTCTCGGATAAATTTCGAAACTTTTTTCATTTCCGTTTATGTTTGGCTATAAAATATGGATGCATTTATAATATCCTCCATGATGATATCTTAATTGCTTATGTTGCTCATAATCGAAGTCTATACTATATGTCAGTATACCTGTGCTCACAAACACTGAAACAATAGATTAATTAATCTATTGTTTCAGTGTTTGTGAAACAATAGATTAATCTATTGTTTTAATCTATTGTTACACAAATATTTAACAAATATTGTTAATTAAATATTTAACAAATAAGTCATAGGGCTCTTCTCCCTACCCCTCATCGATCCCCTTTCAACATAATCCTTAATGAGTAAAAATTAAGAATTTATTTATAGACAGAATTGTTACTTACTGGCAACCATTTCCCGATGTCTCCAGTGTGATGCCAGCCGTCACTGTCTAAGCATTCTTGACTAGCCTTCGGGTTATTGTAATATCCCTTAAAAATATTTGGACCTCTTACACAAATCTGTGAGAAAATAATACATTAAACCACGAAAAGCCTGCATTAATTCGTATATGACTACAAAGACATTGCATTTAACATATTACTGAGATATAAGCCTCATATGGAATGAAAATCGAATTCATTGTTTATAATATTCCTAATATAGAGATTCAGCTGATAGAAAATTCAGAATAAATAAGTATTTTTGAAAGCTCACCTCTCCAACATCGTCTTTTGAATAATAGTCCATTTCTGGAACATCTACAAGTTTTACATGATTACAAACTAACGGTGGTCCCACGTGACCTATAGTGCCAATGAATCAAAAGGAGAATCAAAGCATTCTGGTAATAGCATGGAATGATTCCATAGATGTCACTATAATATTTAATTTGATTATTCTCGATTAAAATACCTTTCCTGAAAAGACTTATGTCTTTAATTGTTCAGTTATTTTGTCAGCTAAAATCAGAGCAATTGAAAGAGAATTTTAGGACTACTCTATAGGCGATATTCAAAATACTAAAAACAACAACACCATATTTTTGTAATTTGTACGGATTTCTAAAACCTCATCCTTGACAATGGATACTCATATCAAATTTAATAATGAACAATATTTTTAATTTCAAGCTTACCTCCATCATAATCATTTGGAATTGTCATAGTTGCTCCCAGAACTTCTGTCTGTCCGTACGCTTCAAATATCTAAAAGAAACAAGCATGTAAATGCAAATAGGTGAATGATATATTCCTCCGTGTTTATGTTTCTACAAATGAGGTTCTGACAAATAATAATTATAACTTGGTCAGAATATCTTAAGATGTGCAGACATTCCATTTCGCAATATTTTATTAGTAAATAAAGAAAATATGTATGGACTATAGCGAAACATTAAATTGATTGCCTTAGGTGTTCTAAGTGATTATCCATATCATGTAAGGCATTGATTGCAGTAACTAAGAAGCGATCACTGATCCGAGCGCTTTTTTTCATATTCATGCTTACGATTTTGGATTTTGTCTTGTGTTTCTGATTGCGAATCATATATTAGATCTAACGTACAGTCATTGCTGACATTAGAAATATTTTCTAAATTTGACTTGCTTAGTTTCCAGGGATTTTCCTCCAGAAGGATGTCAACTTGTCGGCGAAACGCTTACCGTATTTACTCGAATATAACTCTCCCTCGCGTATAACTCGCACCCTTGATTTTACTTTACGAATAAAGACATCAAAAATTTTTGCATATACCTCGCACACGAAAAATGTTTAAACATGTTCATATCGAGGCGATAGTAACTCGCTCCCGAGGTTAACAAGAAGTCCTCCCCAATAGCCATTATACTGCACATGCAAGAAAAACAAGTTTTATTGTATCCCTGAATAAGGTACAGAGCCTTTTGCAGCCTGTGTAATATATTTCTCAAAAAGTAGTGCATTTACAGACAGCTGGAATAAAAACGGCGCTAATTAATGAATCACAGAAACTATGCTGTATAGACTCAAGCAAAACCATATGTTGCACCGGAAACACAGTATCTAACTAAAAACTATTGTCCAATTTTTCAATTACATGACCGGCGGGCTCAACTTACACAAAGTTTCAACCAAGAGTTGAAACTTTGTGTGAATTGAGCCTGCCTCTAATGAGAAGTTCCATCTGAACGATAAAGGACACCCCATCGTGAATGTGTTAAGTCTAAATATAGAAATATATTCAGTTTTAATAAAATACAGAAAAAAACTAAATACAGAAATATAGAATTAGCATTTCAACTCAGCAATTGTCAGTTGCCTTTGTCTTTGGGTCCCGCGATCTTTTGTTAATACCGCACCAATCATATGCACGTCTTCATAGCTGCTCTCTCGTGTAAAACAAAATTTAACTTGTACGTATTGTAACAATTAAAAAAAGGTTGAATAATTTATAAGCGTGTAAAAGGATATCACCTGTAAATCGTCGACGTGCCAGCAAAATTCTCGGATGTGTCACCTCTGGCACGCGTGCCATAGGTTTGCCATCTAGGTCCTATCCTATTCTAATTTAAGCTCACTCGTAGACCTGCACATTTTACCGTATATGCACTCGTAGACCTGCACATTTTACCGTATATGAACAGAAATCTTACGGAATACGCCAGGCCTGGTTGGCCGAGTGGTTAGTGTGTCCTTCTCTCCAGCCAAGAGGCAGCGGGTTCGAATCCCGCCGTGGGCATTGATGTATGTGACTGTCTGTGAAAATAGTAGTGGTGGTGGCGGGCGATAGATGGCGTTGGTGTAATTGCGGTTAGTTGTAGTTGATGGATTGAGTGGTGGAGACAGAGCTGTAGAGTACGTGTCCTCTCTCGATGAGTCTTTGGACTCCCTGGAGGCATCAAGTAATAATAATAATAATAATTACCTTATTATTCCTGAAGGTGTCCTATATCTGTAGAAGTGTGTGTTCACGGGGCCGGTTTGCCTGTTCTGAGGGGAAGTGACGAAACCCCCGAATTTCCGGGTGAAAAAACCCTCTACATCCAAAAATGCACCCTTCGTCGAAAGAGACCACATAAAGGTTCCTCACGTCGCTGACGGTAATCGAACCCAGGTCTTTCCGACCAAAGGGCTTCGTCTATACTGACTGAGCTACGGAGGTTCACAGTTTGTTATAAAGTATTTAAAGTAAGTATCACAATTAAAAACACCGTCAGGTGGCGTATCGTGGTAAGTCCGTGTTTGGAGAGCTCCGAAAACAAAGTTGTTTAGTTTTTTTTTTTTAAAAAAATAGCGATATTAGTTAAAAATTATGTTAGAATTAGATCGAATTGTGGTGTTAATTATATTTAAGTTAAACGTTTTATTTTCAATATGGTTAATACAGTGTTTCTGTAAGGTAAGTTGTGCTACGTAGCGTAGCACATGGCGCCGGTGCGAAGGAAACTAATGGAGTTCAGACTATCATTTTCAAGATTTCAACCAAAGTGTACAGTGCAATGTCTGCGAGACGTACGCATTACCAAAGGCAAATGGAATTTGTTTTGAAAGTGGTAGAGGCGGGAAACTGTACCGAAAATGCTATGAAAGCGAGGGTCAAAAGTGCAGGTCAGATCACGAGATTGAAGCGGTGGAACGGAACAGAAAATACTCGTGAAAATGTCTCCGACGGTGTAACGGCAGATTAGGATTGAAGCAGGGGTTAAAAGTCAAACGATTTTGAGAGCAAAAGTGTTGATCGCAAGATTAGTAGTATGAAGAATGTAAAGAATGAAGAGTTGGCTGTAATGAGGGAGATAGCTCGGCTACGCGGAGTGATACACAGGACGAAGCAGGAGGTGCAACGAATGCAGAAAAGTCTGGCAATATCAGACAGGTTCAGCTGATATCAGAAAGAAAGAAGTGCGAGAAAAGAGAAAGGAATGCTTGACTAAGAAAGAAGGAAAAATCATGCCTCAGTAACTTCCTCACGGCTGAGTTGGATAAAAGTAACGGGTTTTCCTTGTACTGCTGAACTTGCAAATGCCTTTCACGGGATACCACATGGAATTCTAATCAATATACTGCAGTGCATGGGTTTGATATAGGGTTGGTGAGGTGGATAAGAGGGTGATTTGATGGAGATATATAGCTTATTCAAGAGTAGCCTTATTCTAGAGTGTCCAGAAGAAGGTCTGTGATACGAATCCTGTGGTATGCCACAGGATTCGTTCTTGGACTGATGCTATTTAATTTTTTCAATAATGATATAGGAAAGGATCTGAGAGGAACTGTTCAGTTATTTGCTGATGATGCAAAGTTGGGTAGAGCAATAGTTAATATACATGATGTCAAAATTTTGCAGGATGATTTGGATCGATTCGCAGACTGGGCTAAGGAGAATGGATGTCAGTTTAATGTCGCAAAGTGTAAGGTTATGCATTTTGGGGTGAAATGATTACTATCTGTATACCACACTGATGGAATTCTACTCCAGGAAATTGACGAAGCCAGAGATTTGGGAGTGTTAGTGGATAGGAAGTTGAAGTTTAGAGGACACACGACAAAAATGACTAAAGCAGCTCATCTGGGTTTCTTAGTGATGTGGAAGAGGTGAAGAGAATCTAGATAGGCGAGTGACCAAGATAGTAACAGGTCTATGGAATGAACCTTAAGAGAATAGGTTGAAGATTTGTGGGTTACAGAAACTGGTTGATAGACGGAAAAGGGGTGATATGATTGAGACATACAAATTACTGAAGAGTTTTTACAAGATTAATTCAGAGGAAATTTTCAGAACAGGTGTGGTGGTGGGAGAACTAGGGGCCATCCATGTAAACTGAGCAAGAGTGTAGTTAGTAAGGATGTTGGAACTGTTTTTTTTTTTCGTTTGGAAAGTAGTGAATGAGTGGAATAAGTTTCCAGAGTCTGTTGTGGGTGCCATGACTGTGAATGAGTTCAAAGCAAAGTATGATAGATACTGCGCAAATGTTGGACAGTTCTTGATGATCTTGATTTAGGACCTCCCTCCATGGGTCTAAAGATTCCTTGGAGTAGTCCGTAATAATAATTTCGTATTCTTGATTTGCAGATTTCGGACAATTAATATTTCCTTGTTACGTAACATCTACCATGCAAGACTCGCTAGCAATAATTTTTTCCGCCTAAAATAAGCGGAAAAAATTATTAACTCGCTAGCCGTTTCACAGATTTACATGCAACTACTATAAAAGTAATAATCACTTTGTAAAGACCGTAAATATTGCCTGGAAAATCCTCTTAAGCTATACCTTGCGGTACTTAACTTAACTGAATGCTAACTGATAGACGCTGCTTAATGGTAATAGCAAGGACTGCTTTACAATATAATCAATCATGTCTATGATATAAAAATGTACACTATCTTTATGATGCTAATAATAATAAACTTCGCGACTTAATGGGATAACCAATCATGTTTTTGACATAAAAATGCTAGAATTTTCTGAAACTATACTATCCTTATTATATATTATTGATACAGTATCCTTATGATGCTTATAATTCATAAACGGCATGTTTGTAAACAAAGATATAATACTCAAACTAGTTAAGGTCTCATAAAATATCTTAGTGTCCATAAAATATATAGTTCCCATGCGACAGCTTTTATATAGGTCTGAAAAAACTCAGTGAGCATTTCTCTGAATAAAACTATACAATGGGACCTCTTTTCCGATATGTTAACTTGGAAATTATCTCTTGGCTCATTTCACTTATCCACCACCGTATCTGCATCTTTACTATGCCAACAATCATCTGCGTGCTGTTCGAAACAGTAACTACTGTCTTGTTAAATGTGTCATTCATTTTCACTGCACACAGCTCTATCTTTTTATTTATTTAACTTGTTTAAAAACGGAACTCTGATTTGTTTTCAATGAGTCGTAGTGGATTTTTTTGAACCTTATGGTTCTTGTAAACATTCGCTATGATGACGATGGTGTGTCAGAATAAACTCAGAAATGTATAACAGTTTTAGTTCAATTGAATTCAAACTATAGCCATCTCGATAACCTGACATCCGGTTGGTACTCGTAATGGCGATATAATCATTTAAAAATAAACGTTTTTAGGGATATCACATACTTACATAGCTTCCCAGAGCGCATCGATAAAATCTCATCACATCCCTTGAGATTGGAGCCGAGGTTGTCAATACAACCTGTACATTTCCACCGAGGGTTTTCTGTAGCTTTGAGAACATCAACTTGTCCCATAAAGTATTTCTAGTTATAATTCCTCTGGAAATAAACAATAAGAACTCTTTAAAAATATTTCGTAACACACACACACACACACACACACACACACACACACACACACACACACACACACACACACACACACACACACACACACACACACACACACACACACACACACACACACACACACACACACACACACACACACACTCCACCATCATCATTAGTCATTGTCAATTCACCGATGGACGATGAAGACCTTTCCAAGATTACTCCAAAGCTCTGTCAGTGGCTTTCCTCCCCCCTCCCCATGTCACTCCTGTAAATCTAATATCATCAATCCACCGTGATCGTTTTCTCTCCCTTAGAATTTAATCCAGTACTTCTTTTGTCCATCGATCGTTGATGTTTTCGATTGCTAGTAAAATTCTATTAAATCTAGCAATTTGGAGTTCATGGAATTGAACTCCAAAATGAACAACTGAAGTAAAGATAACTATGCCATTTGCAAAGCGTAAATCACTGAAATATCTGCCATTTATTTTCAGACCTTTATCTTACCAAACAAGAAGTTTTAATGTTTCTTCTAGGCATTCTGTGAATAGTTTTAGCGATATTGTGTCGCCTCTGTATTTCCACAGTACAGCTTTCCATTGAAATGAATTGCTGCTGTTGCATTGGTGTAAGCTGATTTGATGGTCCTGACGTATGATCCCTCCACTTACTGGTATCGTAATGCTTTAAGTATTGCACAGATTTTTACTGAATCAAAGACTCACATAATCAATAAAACCAAGACATAATGTAGTTAGTATCGATTACAAAGTTTATTAATCTGTTGCACAACGTGAATATGATCCATTGTGCTAAAGTCACTTCGAAAGCCTGCCTGTTCTTTTGATTGTACAAGGTCTAGAGCTACCCAAAGCCCATTCGCCAATAATTTTGTAAACACTTTTTAAACCACCCTTAAAGAAAACAAAATTTGTTGCATGCGTTTAGAATTGAATTTTCTTATTTCTTTCTTGATGTGTTTTCTGATTGTTTTGCACAATTCAGCGTATTCACCACTAAAAACACACGTACTAACCACAGTAATGACTATTTAATTCGTCAATATTTCATCCCAAGTATCTTGGGACATCCTCAGTACAGTAATTCAAACAATACTAGGAATAACATACAGTTAGGGCGCATGATTATAATTAAATAGTCATTACTGTGGTTAATACGTGTGTTTTTAGTGATGAATTCACCACAGGTTTCGCTATTTAAAAATGTCAGTGTAGTCAGTTTTATTCGTTAGGCTATCAACTAATTTCATTTTTCTTCGTTCTGTTTCTGTTCTGTGGTACTTCAAGTGAGCGTTGTAAACGGTTTGGGGTAATAATGTCATGACTTTCTGATGGATCCGCATTATCATCTATTACAAGATTTTTAAATCTATTGTTTAGTTCATGTTGGAATATATCTTTTTTAATGTTGAGTTTGTGTACATCTATGTTTTGCTTTGATCTTCTTTCTTTTTGGTAGTTTATTTGAATCTTATTGCGATTGTCATTTCCAATATTGAAGATGTTCATAACAGAAGGGTCTTGAAAGATGTTTTTCTTGTTGCTGCGGATAAAGTCGATATCATTAGTTTTTCTATTTGGACTTTTCCATGTCCACTTGAAAAAGGAATTCATGATGTACAAATTTTGTTTTTCTGCAAATTCTGTTATTCCAGATCCACTTTACAACCTGAGGTGCAAATTCGAATCGAAGGATGCAAATGTTCATCAGTCAGTCGAGAAGAAAATTTATTTTTTCTAAAACTCATGGCAGAAAATGCTTATTCACAAATGTACGTGTTTCCAAATGCGACTATCATCTTCTTTGCGAAAATGATTAATCCTTCAAATTTTTTTGGTCAGCATCGATAGAATGTTTGGATATTTTCTAACGAAAATGCGTTCTTTAATGCTTCATTGCTCTGTAATTCCAAAACTTCCATCTGGAGTTGGTTGGTACGTCATCAATGTCGACATTAAAAGTGTTCAAAAATAATCGCATTTCGATGCAGTTTTTATGAAATTCAACAAATCTTGTTGAAACTTCTGTTTGTAAATCTTCAATAATACAAACAAAAGTTTCCTTTTGCTTGTATTTCCAAGTTGCGCAGGCGATATCACGAAGCATAGGTATAGAATTATTTTTAATTTATTATTCATATTATAAAATATATTATTTAAATAATTAAACATACGGGCCACATGCCATGTAAGTATAGTCAACTTTTTATGGGCCGCCAAAAATGTTCGTTTGGGCCGCATGCGGTCCGCGGTCCGCCGGTTGCCGACCCCTGCATTAGAGTCTCCATGTGGGTGAACACGCATATTGGTTTTGAGAGAAAACTTCTCTATATCATGCTATAGGCAGGCATTCACATCGCCCGCGCAGGTCCGGCGAGATACGACGGACAGTGTTTTTCGAAAATCACCAGCAAATAAAACAGTTATTTCACCCATTCTTCGATCGTCTGATCTGATATCAGTGTAGATAATATCACAGTATCTAACAATAGAATTTAACAATATCTAAACAAACAAAATGTAACAATATCTGGCCACAAAATAGTGGCCAGATATTGGTAAACTGCAGTAAGGGCAGTGAAGGGAGGTAAACAAAAATTAATCACTGCTCCATAATTTGAAGGTGTACATCGATAAAAATGGACATAAACCATCTTTGGAACATCATCTACCTATTGGTGAAGACATCATCAAAATCGCTCAATTTGTTCTCCACTTATAAGCGAACATTAAAAACCGACTTTGCTTTCTATATATATATATATATATATATATATATATATAAGTATTTATATATATGAAAAAATTATTAATTGATCACCAACATGCCATTAAAACTTCAGGTTACTGAGAGCCTAGGAATGAGCAACACTGTGAAATGAAAATATTCCTAAATTCTTCTACACTCTTTTCGTATTCCGACAACAATCAGGAAAAGGCAGTTTTTTTTCTTTCTTTCGTTTTTTTTTTTTTGCAACTTACCGTAATACAGACGATGATGTATAACAAAAGAAATCATCTTAGTATTATATATTTTTTATGTTTATGCACCATGTAAATGTGGCTCCCATTCACAAAATGTTTAACTGTAAAGCTGTAGCATATTCGTAACTGGGGTAGGCGAAGGATTTTTCTTCTATTTTTATTGATTATTTATTTATGTTTATGTTGCTCCCACCTACGAAAGGTTATTTGCAAATCTCTAGTACATTTTGTACAGTTGGCGGGCTAATGGTTTTTTTTATTCTATTTTTATTAATTTTATGTAGTTTTTATTTTATTTTTGTTGATTTATTTCTTCTATGGTCCAGAAATCCTGCTCTAGAGACCAAACATGGATCTTTTTTCAAGCCATTTCAGGCTTCCAATAAGAGGGGTTTGGTCTCAATACCGGGAGATGAAACGGATCTCCAGGATTTCGGATATTGGAAGAAATAAATTAGCAAAAATAGAAACATATATATAATTGAAAAATAGAAAAACATCCTTGACCCACCAAATAGAAGTGGTGAAGTGGAATCAAGGCAAATGAGGGTGATCAGTGGACTTCCCAGGGATCTGTACTGGGACCACTACTCTTTAATTTGTACATTAATGTATAGCAGAAGCTTTGCTTTGAAGAGGGATCCAGTTGTTTGTCGATGATGAAAAACTAAAGAGAGCAGTAGTTGATAAAAGTGATGAAGATATCGTACAAGATGACAGTGTGGACACTGTCATCTTGTAAGATATCTACATCACTTTTTGTCAAAAGGCTGTCAGTTCAATGTTGTAAGGTCATGCGCTTCGGGATGAATAGATTACACTTCGTATCGTATTAATGGTACTAATTTACAGGAAATTGATGAGGCAAGGAATCTGGGAGCGATGGCGGATAGAGATTTGAAATTCAGAGGACAAATTGCACGAGTTAGCAGAATAGCTCAAAGGATTACTCGGATGCTGGAGAACACACAAGTAAACATAGGGAAGTTATTATCCCTCTTTATAAGGCTATGATTCGGCTACATGACTACTGTGCACAGTAGTCATGTGTGCAGTCAAGTCCTGCATTTCTTGAGGATCAGGAAGTTGTGGAGCGGACTCAGAGACGAGTGACCAAACTGGTGACAAGTCTGGGGAATGTACCTCCCCCTCCCTATGAGGATAGATTGAAGATGGGTGTGGAGTTTGCAGAGTTTAGCTGACAGGTGGAGGAGAGGAGATATGATAGAAACTTATAAGTTACTAAAGGGATTCTATAAGATTGATACAGAAGAAATTTTCCAGTACATACGGAGTAGGAGAGAACTAATGTAAATTATACCACACTTAGAAGTTGCCTAAGAGTGTTGAGACCACTACCTAGCAATAAATAAATAAAACGATAACAATAAAATTCAGGGAAAAAAAGTGAGGCCTACTACATAAGATCTGGCTTATGTATATATAAGCCAGATCTAGGGCCTAGGCAGCACCTAGCCACACTGTTTCAAACATTTAACAGGTAGCTCGATGAGGTTACGAACAGTCTTTAATACGTAATTCAGAATCTGTTAAAACTGCATCTAATAATAAATAGGTTTTTCAAGTTATTGATTAATATTCTTAATCATAATTCGTTACCAATACCTTTTCAGTAATCTTTCTTTACTGTTTAAAGCCTGTGTGAGGAGCCATTTCTTAATGATGCTATGCTTAACTCCGTCCATAACCTGAAAGATATCGTAAATATGTATTAGGAATACATTCCGCTGTTTAAACATTTGTATTTTTCGTTCTTTTTTTTATTATTTTTTTATTTACCTTTGCATAAATCTTATTCATTAGTCTTGGAACAAGAGGTAAAACAGACGGTTTTAGTACTTGAACATCTTCAAATATACGCATAATATCTCCGCTGTAGAATCCAATCCTCCTTCTGTAATACAAACTACCTAGCTATACAGAAAGAAAGAAACTAAAAGGAATAAACAATCAAACACCCTTTTCATACAAGAAATTCTTAACATACAATACACGGAATTCTAAAATAGGAACTGAACGTCTCTCGTCACTAAAAGTCATAAACTATCTAGATTGTTTTAGGAAATGAAGAAGGAAAGATATAAAATAGACGAAATAATAAATAAGCCTTCTTTCACAAAGGCAATAAAAAATCTTAGTATTCTGCTATTTTATTATTATTTTATTTATACACCATATTTCTTTTATTATAGTATATAATACACTAAGTTAATAGGAACAATGCAAGGAAATAATAGGTCCAGGATTGGGAGGATTGATTCATTCAATCCAATATCCTTGGAGGGTAATGGATGGCAATGCTGTAGCTAATGAAGTTCTAACTGAGGCTCGGCTATTGCTGTTACTCTCCTGCCATGATCAGAGCTTTAATTTCTTAATAACACCTTATCCATACACTGTCCTCTACAGATAACGGGGAAGATGAAAAGCATTCTTGCTTCGCCCCTTTAAGCCAGTCCTTATAAGGACTATTAAAATGCAAGGAAATCTACAGAGAAAAATAAAATCCTTTTTAGGACTTCCAGGGTAACAAATGGCAATGCTGTAGCCAATGAAGTTTTAACTGAGGCTCGGCTATTGCCGTTACCCAGCCATGACTAGAGCTTTTAGCTCAATAACACTCCATCCACACAGATTTATTTCATTCAGATGACGGGATAAAGAGTCAAGGACTCAGTCCATCGCCCAGTTCTTATAAGAACTATAAGGAAATCCAGAGGATGGTGGGAGATTTAGAGGGTGGTGGGAGAAAATCATTTTTAGGACTTCCAGGGTAACAAATGGCAATGCTGTAGCCAATGAAGTTTTAACTGAAGCTTGGCTGTTGCCGTTACCCAGCAATGACTAGAGCTTTTAGCTCAATAACACCCCATCCACACAGCTTTCCTTCATTCAGATGACGGGATAAAGAGTCAAGGACTCAGTCCATCGCCCAGTTCTTTAAATTTTGAGGGTGGAGGGAGAAAGTCATTTTTAGGACTTCTAGGGTAACAAATGGTAATGCTGTAGCCAATGAAGTTTTCTTCATTTAGAGATCCTGTGTGGTGGCCGGGGATCTCTGAACTCCACACGTAAAACTAAAATGGGACGGAGAATTTCGAGAGGTTCGCTCTCTTAGGTTTTTTCCCGAATTTTGCTCCCGGTGAGGGGGGGGGGCTTACATTTCGGGGGATTTTCCCTGTGAGAGCATTTTGAGTCTCTGAGGAGGGTGTTCTTCGGCGTGGTCTTGTCGGTGGATGCCTTTCCCTGGAATATGAGCGGTTCTGTTCACTGGTGGGGGGGGGGGCAGTCACTAAGTGGAACCAATGCTGAGTTGGACGGTCTTTCGGCGACTCGTAAGGAGTGGTCAGGAGGATCGCCTTAATTTTTAGAAAGGGCTTTACTTAAAACCCCCCATTGTAGCCCATGCATGTCGTAAGAGGCGACTAAAATGGTATCCAGGGAGGGTAATGGATGGCAATGCTGTAGCCAATGAAGTTTTAACTGATCCATCTAGCCAGAAAAAAAAAAGAAAAAGGGAAGTTCAGATGTAATTGTATGTGATATGCAAACTACACTGAGTGGCAACTGAACTCAGATATACGTAAACGTCACTTACGCACTGTACAGTATATTCAAAATACTTACGTATCACGTGTTCTACGCAACTATTTAAAAATGGTGTTGGTCAGTAAGTGTTGACCACAATGAAAAAAACAAGGATCTTTCGGAGTTCGATGCTTATTATGGATGTCCGTCTGGCTAGAGCCACGATTTTGAAAGCAGAGATGATTGGTTTCTCAAAAGGTGATATCCTGGATGTTTAATCAGTGGAAAAATAACCCACATTGCTTGTCTCAAAAGCGTAAATCTGGTCCTAAGGCAATGTCGAACGAGATCGCCGTCGTCTGAGAAGGCTTGTGCGGAAAAATAGAACTCCCAGTGTGCAGAAATTAATTGAAGCATTTAATAAAGCCGGTTCCCCACTCATATCTCACCGAACTATGCGCAAGGAATTAAAAAGGATCGGTATTGGCAGTAGCATGTCTTTACGGAAAGTACTGATTTCTGAGAGGAACCGGACAGTTCGTCTATGGTGTTCTCAGAAACACCGGAAGATTGGAGATGGGGAGCAGTGGCGACTTCTTTTTCTTTGTGGAGGCCCAGGCTCCCCAAAGAAAAAAAACAGAAACTTTTCCAAATTTTTTTTTTAATTAAAATTAATTTCTTTATTTATGTTGCGTCATCGTGTCTTCTATTTCTATACTACTTATGAATTAGTGATCATTGCAGATGCTCAATTATAGGTCATATGTGATGCGTAGTGTGTATTCTCAAATCGTCTACTCAACTCGGTCCCCCCCTACAAGATTAAATCCTGAGCGCGCTACTGGGGGGTAGGAAGTGATGTAGTCCGACAGACAGATTTATGCGGCAGTCCCCTGAATCAACGAATCCAGCTTGCCTTGTAAACGCGATTCAAGCTTCTGAAGGTGGTGTCATATGTTTTGTTGGTACAGAACGGGTCCCTTGATATGGCTGGGAGGACGGGTGTCCTTCAAGGAATATCTGAACATTGTTGCCGAATTGGTCCATCCTGCAATATTCATTTTTTATCCAGAAAGTGAAGTTCTTTCATGAATGACATGCTACTGTCCATCGCTCAAGAACAAGAATTGTTCAGCAGTGGTTCAGCGAGCATCCTTCACCATCGTCAATGGCTACCACAAAACCCAAATGTATGGGACATGTTAGAAAAAAACATAAGTGGAAGCAAAGTCCTTTTCCTTCAAAATTGAGCCAGTTAAAGGGCTGTCTAGTGAATGCCTGATAAGTTGTAGACGTTGATGCAGTCCAACACCTTGTAGAATCTATGCCAAACCACATATGCGCTATAATTTAGCTAACGGAGGTCCAACACAGTTTTAAAATAAGAGTTTATAATTCAGTGGCCGGTAGGTGTATATTAACATTTCACTGTAAAACAGAAACGTCATAAAAGGTGATATACTACTTACTTACTTACCATGTTCATTATTTCATACATATGAGCTGCCGGTAGGTACGAGATAATAGTTCCTTTCACGGCTGTTGCTGGCTATTTTATATGAAAAAATATTATTATAATTTAGAGAATGTACTAAAATGTTTACAAATTTTAAAATACTTCATTATTCGGCTTCTTAACCAAATATAAAGATATTTAAAAAATATAAAAAAGTTTTAAAATAACACTTTATTGGAAAAAAAATATAAATGAATATGGAAATGCCACATAAGAAATCAAATTATAAAAATAATTTAAGAATATGTAGGATCATTAAATATTATAAAAGTTTTATTATAATTTGCAAATTATTGATTATAATTATTATAATTTTATAATAATTATTATAATTATATTATAATTTTTTACCTTCACATTAGTTTATACACCAAATATTTACTGAAATAGTAAAGAATGAAATATCCTAATAAATATAAATTGAATAAAAATGGAAAAAAAATTTTTTTTTCTTTTCTTACGTAAGCAGTTAAGAGATTTGCAGAAACACTCACCCATAGTGCTAAATCAAGTATTGCTATACAAGCAATAACGTTCTTGTGAGAAACCATAGCTCCTTTTGGATTTCCTTCAAAACACCAAATAAAAAAAGAGGGGAGAAAGAAAGAAAAATATTAATATTATAATATTATAAAATATTAAAGATTTTTTTTATTTCATCAAACTGATAAATTCAAATCTCAGTAGCTTAAACAATTAGGCACTTCACTTTTACAATGCCGAGCATAAAGCATTTCTCGATAGAGACTTAATATTTCTAAATTTTAAAATTGTAAATTGACGGATTTACAATTTTAAATTGTAAATTTGTAAAATGACGGATCTGAAATTATCATAAAGTTAAATCTACTCGGAATGTGGGGGTCGATTCTAGCAGTCTTTCGACTGCTGTCTTGTTTAATAGCACGCAGTTCCAAGAAATGAAATAATCAAAGATTGAATAAATGAAAATAAAATATTTTTAGTTGCATCCATTGGCACAGTTTGTAGACTAGTTTTCCACTGTGCTCATATGCAATACATACATGAGTTGCGATCTAACAAATTTTTACGGAGGAAAATGTACATTCCCGCCCTCTAAATTTTGCTACCTAAAACATGAGTGATTTTTCAGCAATAAAGCATTGATCTTGTGTAAACAAGTTATTGTATGCTGCGCCACCTACCGGACAATAGGCAATGTAGTTTACCGAGAAGCAAAATCATTAGTGATGGTTTTCATTTCATTTTAATTATAACTAAAACTCAAGGATTTGCATTTCTTTGATAAACAGAATTACTATGCTTTATCACCAAGAACCGAGTTAGTCAGTCCAATTCGAGGTAAGAGAATTTCCGTATATAAATTCGCATTTTCGTTCCGAATTTTAAACAAAAGGACCACCGACACCCATATTACAATATCGACTTCTGCTCTGAAGATGGTATCGAAAACGATCTATTCTATCCACAGCTTAATTATTTTATGAACAATATTTGTTAAATGATTCATTCTGCCTAATCAAAGCAAGATTCATTTAAAACGAATTGGTATTCAATTTCTTTATCATTTTTTTTTATTCCTTGGAAAAGGATACATCTACTAAGATTGGTGGGAGAGATTTCTTCGGTTTTGAAAAAACAGCGTAAATGAATTCTAAATCAGTATTAACTAGTCGTAAGGAAGCGAAGGCCAAGAAACTATCATCATGATATTCTTCCTTTCCGTGCTAGGTCCAATGGCCTGTCATGGCCACGTGTAACTTGGCTTCTTAGAAACTTCATTACTGCTTATGATAACGGGGTTAATTCTATCCACATTAACTGTAAATGATACTTTAGTGTGTATAATTATATCAAACTTGGAACTCAGCTCTTGTTGTTCAACATTTCCAGTCTCCAATTTTGTCTTAGGAGTTTCAGTGACGTCGCTTTCAAAAATTGGTTATTTCTATCCAACCACCTATTCTTTTGAACGATGAGATGGACTTCGCTTTTTACGGTTGTTTCTTCACATTTATTACACAACCATATTTACATCTCACACTCTTAGGTGAAAGAGGAATTTTATTATTAGGTGTAGGAGTGTTGCCCTGGTAGGACCAATGTAGACCAAATAGTCTTGTATTTCATTTTTTGAGCAAACTATATTGAGGCGCACAACCGTTTCTTACATAACGAAAAAATGTATTGGCTGCGGCCATTCATTATACTTGTGTAATGAGTATAATGAATGGCTATTCACCTCCAGGTCAGTGATCAAAAAATAACAAACATCGTCGATCATCTCTTTAGGATAAGCACTGTGCTAGCGTTTATCCATTTTGAAACTAGAGGACATCACTGTGCTGGAACACTTATAGACTCCTTAGTCTGAATACTGTTTTGGCTGCCTGACGAAACAGTATTTGTAACACAAAACAGGCACAAATCTGCGAAGCACACATCGGATTAATCTGCATGTTATAAAAATGTTCAGGCTACATACGAAAAGGAAAAAAAAGAGGAAGCTTCTTTCTTTTTTTTTTTTTTTTACTCTTGAGAGACACCTGTGACATTATAATTAGGAATTATAGACACGTTAACACAAGAATATTTTAATGTTTGCCAAAGAATTCAGTCTGAAATTAACAGACTATCCTCAGTGGCTACATAGGAACAGTTTTCTATGTGGTATACCAACAATTCATCATTCAAAGATTAAACGAGCCGCGTGATGTGATGTTGCTAAGCATTAAAGAGAGGTAAATTTCATCAGAGTGACGAATAAATTATAGGTATTAATTCACAATTTCATATAATAATCTTAATTTATAAATTCAATTAAAGAGAACATAAGACTAATGTAAGAATTAAAGGTCTCAATTAAAAAAAAAAGAAATTTAATGTGTTATCCGGATTAAACTTTCCCATATTTTTCATAAGAATATACAGTTATTTCGATTCAAGTTAGGGCGTTCAAGTAAGGCCTCAGCACTCTCTTTGAACAGGCGTTCGAATTTATAGCGACATCTGTGTAGGAGAGTCATGGACCAGAGGATGTTGTGGCCTGTCTCTATCCCGTGCTGCGCCAATCCAGACATCGGATTTGTTGCGAAGAATGTACGATTGATGTTCTTGTATTCTTTTTTCTATAGAGCATCCTGTTTGTTCAAAGTACGACAGATTGCAGTCACACGGAACTTGATATACACCAGGCGGCGACATAGTTGAGCGTTTATCTTGAGAAGAGGAGAAATAGGTGGATATTTTGTTAATAGGGATATAAGTGGCTGTTAGAATTCTTGAAATTGGTTCTGAAATCCCGGAAATATATGTAATTGGAATTCGACGTATTGAATCTTCGTTGTTCTGGATTGGAGTGCAGGAAACGAACAGATGTTGTGTACTTTTTTCGGAGAAGCCATTTAATTTCATGTGATGTTTGATAGTTGAAAGTTCTTTCTGTAATTCATGAAGAGTTGAACAATTAGTTCTAGCTCGTCGGATTAAATCCTGTTTTTTGATAAGAATGATGGGCAGATTGTTTGAAAATATAACGTCCAGTAAAAGAGGGTTTTCTGTACTGTTGTTGTCAGAATACCTGAAGGTGAACGGATGAGGAGGATGTCCACAAAGGATAAAGGTCGACTTTTTCAATCTCCATATTAAACTTAATACGAGGATGTCAGGAAGGGAAGGAATCTCTGTTATGAGGCCACACTGAAAAGATGTCGTCTATATATTTTACCCAAAAGGATGGTTGAGGGAATAGAGATGAAAATAGGACGTTCTAGATGTTCCAAATAAAAGTTGGCTAAAGCAGGTGAAAGTGGACTTCCTTCCACTTGGTTGCAGAATTTGTTTTGACACAAGAAATATCCAGAGTGCATCAAGAAAAAGAATAATTTTACGATATCTTCTGGGAAGATGTCAGCAAATTAAAGTCTCCTTGAGAGTACATTAGTTTATTGAGATTCTACATCGAAGCTCACCATAAGATCAGTAGGTTGTAAGGAGATATTTTTAATTTATTTAGGAAATCCGAAAAGTTCTTCAAAAAAAAAAAAAAAAAAGCGTGAGTTGCCTATGTGTGTGTGTGATTTCAATTATTTCGCTAAATATTGGGCTATGCGATAAGTAGGTGAATCAATACAGTCAACTATAGGACGGAAAGGAATGTCTGTCTTGTGAAATTTAGGTTAACTAACAAGTTTCATGAACTACCTGATTACATACGAATGTATGTGAAATAAGCTTTGCCATCTAAAGTTACATATTTCATTTAAGAACCGATGGGCTTCACCAATCTTTGCTTTAGTGAGAAGTAGAAAGAGGAGTGGGAAAGGAGAGAGGGAAAATATTGTTTGTGTTTCGATTTAAGCAAATAAGGCACATTACCTGTTGTACCGCTAGTGTAGCAAATGACGAAAGTATCGTCTGGCTTTGGTGGCTGCAAATTAAAATATTTTTAGATTATTAAAAGAAAATTATAACATCCCGATAATATCAAATTACATTCACACAGCAATAATAAAATTGCATCCACATAAATAGGGCATTCTTATGATAAAATATAATGCATTGATTCATTCACGATATTATTTTGCAACATTCTTATCATCTGGCGTACACTGTATTGATGTCGTGGAGTTTGTATGTACTAATGATGCTTTCAAGTACAAAACAAAATCAATTTTATTTTCATTATTAAGAGAATTTGATGATTTTAGATATGAAATATAAAAGCTACTAATATATTTAGCAAGAATTGAATTTTTTTAATTTCTTTTCTTATAATTTCTTTTATTTTATTTAACATATAACATATAAACCTATTATGAAATTATATAAAATGCCATAAGAGGAACAATAGAAATTATTAAGTTTTTGCGGAGAGTGGTGGGGAACCAAGACAATCCAATACTCTTGGAGGGTAATGGATGGCAATGCTGTACCAATGAAGTTTTAACTGAGGTTCGGCTGTTGCTGTTACCCTCCTGCCATGATCAGAGCTTCAATTCAATAGCTCATTAACACCTTATTCCTACACTGTCCTCTACAGATAACGGGGAAGATGAAAAGCATTCTTGCTTCGCCCCTTTAAGCGAGTCCTTATATTATATATTAAGTTTTTGCATAAATAAGTCTAACATTAGCTTGTTTAAACTGGATCGGTAGTCAGGAAAATATAGGGATAATGAATGAGATGTTTGTTAAGCAGTAAAAATATTCTCTAAACAGAAAAGGAGTAATTCAAAAGATATGTGGATTGCCGATACAAATATCCTGTTTTGCAAATCGAAAAGGGTGATGACATCAAATGTGTTTATCAAAGCCAGTATAATAAGTTCAACTAGAATCTGGCGCTGATGAGGGATTACGTCATCCAGTAAACTTCAGATGTCGGAGGACATAACAGCAGGGCTATTGCACCTCTGACAAGTTCTTGTCCACCCAAGGAGAAATGGTGTGTTGATTTACCAGAGTATATGCTGGAGGTGTACGTCAGGGTTGTCCGTTAAGTCCACGTCTCCATGACAGAACCCTTAAAGACCTCCAGAATGGTAAGCAAGATTCTTCTTTATACATATTTTAACATAGTTTGCACATTCTTGGATGATTGTTGTAAGCTGCTTTCTTCAGTATTCCCCACCAATTTGGAGATATTAAAGGGCTTTGCCACAAAACACTTCGTAATGAGTTAGCAAAGAGTATGACTCAACCAGCCTTCCCTTAGGACTGGCCCTGCAAGATGACTATTTAAAGATTCTAGGACTTCCTTTCTTGGATGCTCTAAACTACAGTAAGTGAAAATGAATTAACTAGATGAGAGCAAATCGACCTTAAAAGAATAACCTATAGCATTTCTCTGTCTAAATGACCTACATACATCTGTATTATCTATCTTACATATACTGTATATGCTTGTTTCGGTATGACCTCTTTTTTCAATTCACTGGGAACTATCACAAACAGGAAGCTGAACTACATCTTTTTCCTTCCCATATCGCTATTGCTAATTGCCCAAGGAGCCTCCATAGTTCCGTCAGCATAGACGAAGCCCTTTGGTGGGAATGACCTGGTTCGATTCCCGTCAGTGACGTGAGGAACCTTTATCTTTAAAGAGACTAAAGGTGAACTCACCTTTAGTCTCTTTCGACTAAAGGTGAGTTTGCTGGTCTCATACGGACGTAGGGGGTTTTTCACCCGGTTTTTAGTCCCCCAGAACAGGCAAACCGGCTCTGTGAATACACATGGATTACAGTCGTGAATACGTCCCAGCCATGTGCCGGTCCCAAGCCCGGATAAAATTGGGGAGTTGGAGAAAGCAATGGTCAACTACTCTGTAAAGATCTCACCAGGAATACTTTGTGGGCAATGCCTACAAAGTCACCTACCATCGGAAACGACTAAAAGGGAAAACCAGGAAATGCCCAGTGCCATCACAACTTTCAACTTAAATAAAAAAAATAAAAAAAACGACGTTACTATTTAAAATAAGATCTTTCTTGGAGGGTACTAAACGACCAGATTCAAATGGATTAAAAACATTGGATTTAATTCGAATGATACTATCTACTCAGTCTGTGAAAGCATTGAAACTATAAGTCACTTTTTGTTTTTATTCCTGTCCATTAGCCAAAGTGGCATAACTGTGTATCCTTACTGTTTTCCATGTTTACTTAGAAAGAAAAGGCGCATCTTCAGTTGCTCCTGCAGTAACAAAAATCTGGACTTATTATATAAGTTATGCCGTTCATTTCTCATTCGTCCAAGACAGGTTGAGTTCTCTGATTCGATTGAAAAGATCTGATCAAGGTAACTCACATAGTAGACGAGAATCGAACCCGAGTCTTTTAAAGGGCTCGTCTATACCAACAGAGCTACGGACGCTGCACATTCGTTATTACAGAATTGTAATTCCACATATGGAAGGTTCGAGATGATAGTTAGAATCGACTAGCTACGATAAACAACGTTTTTATAGTCCCTTGTGTTGATTCTTATCCTTAGAAAGTTCATCATAATCTGCACACCAGTTATCTTTTGTAATTTACATGATGTAGCATCGACATGTATTTGATACTACATACACGTAGAATCCTTTGCACCAGCAAAATGTATCTTTCAAGAATAGGAAAGTTAATAGTAGAAATGGGAAGTCGTATGCAAGTCCTGGTAATGAAGACCCAACTCGAGACTGCTAACCCTAAGAAGTCTTACACCCTGAGGGACTCTTCTACCCCTTCTATCTTTCAAGTTTAAAAGTTCAAACTAACGAGGAGAAGGCAAGGAATACTAGCAATGTATTTTGGAACAAAAGAAGGTTATTACAGTAGAAGTTGCTGGGCCTATCAGAAGACTTGATACTACATGACTGTGAGTGAAGTTCTACCTTTCATCTGAGCTAGATGTCGAAGTCCGGGAGGGGGGAATGAAGAGAGTCCGAACTTGGTTGCCGTTATGGCATTCTTTATTTCATGCTATTATGTATTAAGTGATTTTTGAGTCTCTATAAGGATTTTATTCAGAAACCAAACGTTCTGTAATTTCTTCCTAGATGAAAAGTCACGAGAAGGCTGATGTACGTTAACTTCCATCTTGTGGATTTCGACGTTCCGATGAACGTAGTTGTATCTGTGTTAGCGAATGGGAGGAAGTTCTCTCGTGATCCTTAATGTTGTCAATAGAGTTCTCTCTTATGAAAATGTTTGTATTGTGTTTCTTTTCATTTCAGTTCATTTTGATTCTGATAAATCTGCTACATTTATGTTGCTTTTCACTTCAAATTCTTCACTGTTTAACCATCAACTTCTAGTGCGGCAATGTTTGTATCATGTGTTTTTTTTAAGTTTTTAGCATTTTCTTTCCAGTGAATTTCTTTAATATCTCCAAAGTCTCTTCTGTCTCAAAAAACATTAATAAGAGGAACATAAAAATCTCTGTAAAAGTACTAAAGAAATCCCTGTTACCATTGTGCTGGTATCTTAACTGGATCTTCCGTCAAATATATAACCTCACTGCACCGAAGGTACCAATCGGTCTCCTGTAGAATTCAAAGAATGTATTGATAGACATCTGATGTGTTTTCGTATCTGTGAAAGATTATAAACATCGTAGGAGAACTAGTGTGCCGTTCCATAATTCTTCACAGTAACAAAAACTTAGTATAATTGCTGCACGTGCCTCAAAATCATTGCTTGGTGCAGTAGTTCTACACTCCAGTAAGAGGAGATAAACCACAGATCATGAGAGAGAGATAGAGAGAGATTTAGGTGAACTTAACAATGCTCTGAATAACTATACGATTACGAAATAACGTTAGGAATTAAAACTTGTCAAAATCTGTGTTACATTGGTTCTGTTCTGTAAACATGAAAAAAATAAATAAAATTCCTACATCCTTCTCAAACGTATCGTACCATTATATGTTCTAAAGGTTATATAATGAATATGTGATATATATACGAGGGGGGGGGGGCGACCTGGAAATTTTGATAAACATCTAGTACAAAATTCAACAATTTTATGTCAGAACTATCCAGACTCCCGCCCCCCTCGTATATATAAATATTTTATCGAATAATAATTTCATTGTGTGTGTGTGTGTGTGTGTGTGTGTGTGTGTGTGTGTGTGTGTGTGTGTGTGTGTGTGTGTGTGTGTGTGTGTGTGTGTGTGTGTGTGTGTGTGTGTGTGTGAATATATTTATAGAAATATCAAGGATTTAGACTTACCAAGGGATCTCTTGGATTAGCTTTTCCCCTTCTCTATATTAAAATAAAAAAAACAACAAATAAATCAACAAATTTAATCCAACCACTGTTAATTAAATACAGAGGACTCTCGCATAAACAGCACCAACTTCATCAAGAAATAGCGCAATTAATCGAAAAGTTAGTTTATAATACATATATATTATATGTCAAAATGTATTAAAATGAAAAAAAAATCAGACGGGAAAATAATTATTTAAATTTAATAATCATAACAAAAACGCAGTAATTAGATAACCCATAAAATTAATAATATTTAATTTTCTACAGTAAATTATGTTTAAGAATTAGACGATTTAGTTTGGTTTAATTTTAGGGGAGATCAATTTAGTGAGTTCATTAATATTTAAATAAGATAGTATGGTAGCAAGTATGATTCACAACCGTATTTATCGTATGATAAAAATCAGCTTTTTAGAAATATGATTATTACTATATATTTTGGGAGTGCTTAGAGGAAGAGAATATTATGGGAAAGTCCTCTTTAAATTTCTAATTAAAAATATATTTTATTAAAAACGTTGAATAAGTTTTAAAAATAAGAATAAATTTTAAATATAGATTTATTAAAAATACAATACACCTTTATTAATATATATATATATTTATTTATTTATTTATTTTATTTAACTTGTTAAAATATACATTAGACGATAGGTAACAAGGACTGTTTACATATTATAAGTATATAAGTATATATATTGCAGAGAAAGAAACATTTTCTTTTTGGGTATACAATAGAGAATGCAATAAATGAATTCGAAATTTACAGTTCAGTTTCAGTCTGAGTTATCTTTCAGATGAAGCGTATTGTCGTCGTCAATCCAGAAGAGGGTACCAGTTGGATTCCACTCCTCTAGGAATTTTGCGACAGTTCTTGTTTCTTTGTAGTATTCAAGTTCCAGTGAAAGCCTGCTTTATAGTTTCCGACGGAGGATATACATGAGGGTTTGTGCAGTTTCAGTGATGGATGGGTGCTGATTATTTCTTGTCTGTTTTAGGTAGAAGCTGTAGATGACGGCCTTAGCGCAGATGAAGAGGAAATTGCATGTTCTGTGTCTGTTTTCTTCTGTGTGGACTAAATTCCAGTAGTCTTCTTGGCTGTGTGCGTAGTTACAGGTGCTCGAGGCAATATTCAGGGCATAGGTGATTATCACTTTGTTTGCGGGACAGGTTAGATATGTGTTCCAAGTTACCTGAAACGTCACAGAACAGACACAGATCCGTTTCTCTTAGCTGAAATTTGTAGAGCTTAGAAGGAGTTGGCAAGATGTTATGCCATAATCTACACTGTATGTCGGAATCTAGTTTGGCACACTTCGATTTATATGGCAGATCCCACTGAAAACTGAGTGGCATATGCAGCCTTGTAGATGAGATGGTTAAGGATGAATATAAGAAGGGCGAGGATGGAGACTCTGACATGAGGAAGTGGTATATTTTCTTGTAGTTGGAGGGAAGAATTGGAAGTGAAGCTTCAGATTGTAGAAGATGAAATATCGACCCCGAACAGTTTCTAGAGGGAATACGGATTTCCTGAGGTGTAGCGATATCTGGATAGGCTTTTATAATGGAGGTTTGCAGCTGTTGATATTGCTTTTCAGTTTTTGGGTTCTTCATTGGTAGGCTTGTGAATGCTTTCCAGTTTAGGGTGTGGGTAGGAGGTCCCCTATGACTCTTATTCCTGCCCAGTTCCATGTAGGGAAAAGAAAGGGCTGGTCAGTTGCCAGACTTGTTATGTTTCTGTTCGAAAATAGTGGTGCTGTAAGTACAGCTGACTCTGTTGATCCTGTAAGTGTGTGATGAAGTCCTGTGTTTTTCCACCGCTGTAGAACATCTTTGTAAAAATGAGGTAGTTTAGGAGGAGATGATGCAGAACTGGCCATTCGAAGGTTTGTGGAAAGTGTAAGTCCTCTGGTGGATGATTTCGTGATGTAATCGAAGGTGGTTATATAAGTGTGATTGCATTGAAGTGTCTTTAGGAGGAGGATTATCCTGAAGGATCTAATGTTTTCAAGGGAAATCAGGCCTTGACCTCCCTTGCTGAGTGGCTTGCAGTGTTGAGGGTATGTTGTCCAGTGAGTTTTGTTCCAGAGGAAACGTCTGATTTCCTTTTGAATGTGGTAGAGAAATTCTTCAGGAGATGTGAGTACTTCGAGGGTATGCCATAAGACACTCGCAGCCATCTGGTTAACTATTAGTACTCTTCCTCTAAGTGAAGACATGGAACGAACGCTGTTCCATTTACCTAGCACCTGTTTAAAACGGTTGTGCAGCGGTGTCCAGTTCAGTGTGTTATATATTTTGGTGTTGCCAAGGTGCACACCTAAGTATCTTTGTCCTTCGCTTGACCAGGTACATTCGATCAGAGAATCATTTCTCGACTTCATTCTGCCGACCCGTGGTTTTTTCAGAATTTAATTTGGCCCCTGAGGCTTGTGCATATGGTCTGTGTGCTTCCTCGGTTACTGTCATTTCTTCTTCATTTCGGACTATTACAGTGACGTCATCGGCATATGCTGATATGGTAATTTTTTGATGTGGCTCTATTATGCTGGTTCGTTTGGAGATGTTGGTGTCATGTACTCTTTTTAAGAAGGGTTCTATGACCAGTGTGTATAACTGACCGGAGAGGGGACATCATTGCTTGATCCCTCGAGAGTATGACAAAGTGCGAGTGAGCCTGTTGTTGATTTTTAAACAGAAGTGTGCATCTCTGTAAAGCAATTGCACTGTTTCAATGATGAGAGGACCATAGCCAAATGCATTTAGGACTTCATAAAGGTACTCGTGCTCAACCCTGTCGAAAGCCTTCTCCTGATCAAGGCTGACGAGTGCTAGGCCTTCATGTTGGCTGTTTGCAATGTGGATGAGATCTCTAATTAAATGGAGGTTATCATGTATTGATCTTCCTGGGACAGAGTACGTTTGATGTTGGCCAATAACTTCAGGCAGTGTTGGCTTTATTCGGTTTACTATAACTTTGGAAATGATTTTGCAATCGGTATTAATTAGGGAGATTGGACGGTAGTTTCGGATATCCGTGTGGTCTCCCTTCTTTGGTATCAATCGTGTTACTGAGGTCGTGACGGATTGTGGGAGGCCATTGATGTAGGCTTCTTGCAGTGTTCTGAGGAGTAGTGGTCCGAGTTGATTCCAGAAGACTTGGAAAAACTCTGACGTGAGACCATCAAGGCCAGGAGCTTTGTTCTTTGGCAAAGATGTGCATGCGGTTTTCAGTTCATCTAGCATGATTTTGTTTTCTAAGTGGTTCCGATCTGTTGCAGAGATTTTTTTGTTTCTTTCAGTATTTCGTGAATGACATGATGGGATGTTCCTGCAGTGCTGGGTGCATTCTTGTAGTTTTGTAGGATTTCAGAGGTGATTTTACTTGGATCTTCTGTGATGCTGTCATCTTGAAGTCTGATAGCAGAGATGGAATTTGCTGCCTGGCATTTTTTTTTTCCAAAGAGAAAAAATATTTTGTGGGGGAGTCTGAAAGATTTATTTGTGTATGCCGCGATCTAAGTAGGGCACCTTTTGCTGATAATTTTGCCTGTCTTTGCATGGTTTGGAAGGAAGAATGATGTTCAGGGCTTACTTCTGGGAGATACTTGAGCTGTTCTTCAAGCTGTCGGATTCTAATGTTCCTCTGTTGACTGTAGATCTGCGTAAAGGATTTTATTCGTTATTTTAAGTGGGGCCACCATGTTTTCATTGGTTCTATATCCACTTTCGAGTGAGTGAGGTTGGTTATTAACTACATAAAAAAAATTGATGAAACAGATATTGCAAATATCTAGATATTTGCAATTTCTGTTTTATCAATTTTTTTTTTTTGAAAAAAAGGTGTATTGTCGATTCGTTAACACGTTATTATTATTATTATTATTATTATTATTATTATTATTATTATTATTATTATTATTATTATTATTATTATTTTAATTCCAGGGTTGATAACGCTCGTTTTTCAGATGATGTTTCATTTACAACTAAATGAAGATCTTTACAATAAGTCCAGGAAGTTTTTACTTACCTCTAGTTCGGCAAAAGTAATTAGTTCTATATTTTTCCTTTTGGTCGCTTCCACTACTTCAGCTGACGGTTCTTCCATAATAACTATTTTTGTAAGATGAGGGTGCTTAGAATGGTCTCGTAGAAGATTATCGATTTGTGGACTATTTTCACATACAATAACGGTTAGTTTAGCTAAAATATAAAACAACTGGATGTTATACTATGAAAAAGAAACAGAAATACAGAGTTTACTTTTTTTATTCTTACTGATAACCATCATAACATGGTGACTATAATTATCCATTTAAATGTTCTTTAGTCAACTTTTTTACAACCAGTTACACTTTTACTAAAAGATATCAACTCTTTTTCATTTAAAATTCATATACGAAATATGTATCTGTTGTAAATGCCGCATAACTGTCCAGTCCCAAATAGGTTTTATTTTTCAATAAAAGAAATAATCCTTCAAATTTCTTATCAAAATGGTTGTAATTTTTTTTTTTAATTATCCATCAGCCCTCTCCTTATCATGATATACTGTTCTTTTTTTTTTTTCTTTCTCTTGCCTTCGGTCATTAGTCAAGCGTACACATGGGTAGCGTCTATGCTAGGCCTTATCGTCGTTGCTGAGTTCCGTTTCTTCTGTTTCAAGGTAGGATGGTCATGATATGATTGGTTAATTTTATATCCTTAAGTCGTGATATTTCTATTTTTCTTTCTTTTATTATCATTTTATATAATTATAATTTCACGTTCATTACTTCAGCCTTACGATTGTACAATTGTTTTCCATACTTGCAAGTCAATTTAAGACAACCGTCAATTCGCAAATCCAAGTTTCTTTACACTAACAGCTCAGCACCTTATTTGCTTAAGTAATCTTCCCTCAAGTCAATATACTAATGTGAAAACTTGAGAGCAATGATTCATTGGCGCACCCAGGGAGGGGGCCAAGGGGCCCTGGCACCCCCCCCCAAAAAAAAAAAAGAAAAAGGATTCGAAAAATTTCCAAAAATCTTTTCCTAATTAAAATTCTTTTTTTTTTTTTTTTTTTTTTTATGTGTGTGGTGTCTTCTATTTCTATACTACTTATGAATTAGTGGTCACATAAGGTGGAAATACCCGCTCGCTCTCGGAAATCAAGGCCGTTGTGAACGCAAGAGGGACAAAGTATTGTTCGGGCAATACTTTGTTTAAATCTTGAGTACTCGGCTCCCTCCAAGATCCTGAGTACTCGGCCCCCTGTGCCACTGCAATGAATTAGCCTTCAGCACTAAGAACACAGATCGCATATTTCACGACTATGTTTTCACTCAGTTGCAGATGTTTCCTGCTATCGTTTTTTCCCCCATAAAACTTCATATATTCTCCCGTTTTCGTAAAAAATCAGAATTTGAACTACATGATAATGTTCTAGTTTAATTTAATTTTAATTAAGTTTAACTATAATTTTAATTTCTTCTTCTTCCTATCATGAATTTGGGGCTACGTGACCTGTTTGGGTCTCATGCCATCGCTCTCTTAGCATTCCAATACTTCTTTTTTCCATTAATTTTATATCCTTTTCTATTTTTCATCTTATTTATTATATTTTTTTTAGTTCTGACGTCGTACTATTGCTGTTATGTCATTCTTTGTTGTATAAAATTTTAATTCTTTATTATCATCACTCCAGAGGTTATGAAAATAATTGACCCATTTTTCTAAATTTATTGTTTGTACTTTTACATTTTATTTCTTCATGTATTTTAATATTTTATAGGTTTTGCTTGTAGGTTAATTATATCCTTTTCTAGTTCTGTTGCAAAATTGTTCAATTTCTCTCTCTTCTCTCTCTCTCTCTCTCTCTCTCTGTTTTTCCCTTACTTCTCGTTTTTCAATTGCACCGTTTCTTTTGTTCTTTATTTTGGCTCTTCTACTGTCTTGGAATTTAGTATTCGTAAGCTGTCGGTTGCTTCTTTTGTTTCAGATTTTCCCATTCCTCTTCTATGTCATTTGATTCATGTATGGTTTCTGTTTATAAATCAGTGCATTTCTGATATTGTTGCCTGGTATGGGCATCATGTAATGAAGAAATTTTGTAACTCGGTTAATATTTATTTTCCAATTTATTTATTTTTAGCCATTTTGGTTTAAATTGAATTTTTGCCAATACCACAAAATGATCCGAGTTTAATTTAAAGCCTCGATATACTCTTACATCTATGATTTACTCGGCTAATTTAAAAGTTGCGATAATGTAGTCGATAACTGACACTTACATCCTCTGATTAACCCTGTATATTTATGTATTTCTTTATGCTTAAATACTGAGTTCATTGTTCTCATATCATTATAAATGAAAAAAAAAAATAATAATAAAAATATTACGTGACAGCTGCAGGGAGTCCAAAGACTCATCGAGGGAGGGCACCCACTCTCCACCACTCCCCGTCTCCACCCACCACAACGAACCGCAACTACCTTCATCATCTACACCAATGCCATCTACCACCACCACTAGTATTTTCACAGACAATCACAAACGTCCATACCCATGGCGGGATTCGAACCCGCAGCCGTTTGGCTGGAGAGTGGATATGCTAACCACTCGGCTAGCCAGGCCGGCAAAAATCGCACAGTTTGTGTCCATTTTGACTACATATATCTTCACCAAATCTCTTCACCCATGTTAGTTTTGTATTTTCTGTCTCCAATTCTGGCATTTAAATCCTGTGCTAGTAGTAAATCATCTGTTTTATTTATTGTATCTATGATTTTCTGCAGTTCTTCGTAAAAGGTTATTAATTTTATGGCTATTTTGCCTATTTTCGTTTAGGAGTGCCCACTTTTTATAATGTCATTGGCTTTCTGCTCAGTTCTAGGGCATTACTGAAGTTTTACATAGATAAATATATGAAGAATATAAGACGGAAAGGACATAACTTTAGGAAGTTGATGTTGCTGGCTGTATTCTTATTCAGCGGCATCTCAAAGGTGGTGACATCTGAAAGGTGGTGACAACATTCATCTGCTGTTTGACGGGAGTATGATTGAAAGGAAGGGGATTTTGGAAAAGGTGGGGGTAGAGCAGTGTGGGAGAGTTATTGGTGTGGCACGGGGTATGTGAATCTTTTTGAAAAACCGTTTTTTTCAAAAAGATTCAGGCCTCCACTTCCCTCACGAGCTTCGAAGACGACGCACTGTCGAAACGGCTCGCACCCCGTTACTCCCACCCGTGAACTTATCCCACCATATCCTTACCCTTCTCCAAAAAATTGCTAATATTTCCCCTCCCCCCCAAAAAAAGTATTCTCTGCCCATCCTTAATAATAATATATATATAAAGCCAGGTTTTTCAAAAAGATTCACATACCCCTTCCCTCACCAATAACTCTCCCACATTGCTCTACCCCACCTTTTCCAAAATCACTTTCGTTTCAATCATACTCCCGTCAAACAGCAAATGAATATTGTCACCTCACGCCAAGCAGCTGAATGACAATACAGCCAGCAACATCCTAAAGGTATATCCCTCTTATTTTCCCTCTTATATTCTTCATATATTTATCTATGTAAAACTTCAGTAATACCCTAGAACTGAATTATTCTTTACCTTCTTTGACAATGTACGAAACTGCTTCGCATCCAAAACTCTCGTAGAGGGTAACAGGAACTATGGAGTGATGCAAACAACCCAACAAAGTTAGCAAAAACTGAAATAAAATAATACAAAATATCAGTATATGGATTAAAATATAACAAGGTTGAAATTTTAATTTCAAGGAAAAAATTAGAAATAATAAACGTAATAGAGGACACACCTCTTGTCTAGATCTGCTGTATATTCCAATCATAGAATCTTGTCCGGGCTTTATACCCAAAGTTAAAAGTCCTGATCCAATATGGACAGTTTTTTCTAATGTCTGCAGAAAAAAATTAAAATAATAAAATGACTTTTCTTACTACAAAATCTTGTTGCAGCTCTTTATTACAACACTAAATAAAGGATCGAATGAAATGATATTATTATTATTATTATTATTATTATTATTATTAATACATAGAAAGGCTGCCACTGTGAAACAAAAGCCTCCTAATTAGCTCAAAAAGAAGCCCACAATAAAAAAAAGAATGTGAACCATCAAGACAGATGCAATAACACAGGATATATCGGCAATTTCACTTTGATCATACCTTTCAGATCATTCATTTGACCTCCCAAACACCTGCCTACTTGCAACACAGCAACCAAATCAATTATATATATATATATATATATATATATATATATATATATATATATATATATATATATATATATATATATATATATATATATATATATAAAACCAGTGTCATCCTCAGATAAGCTAATTACAAAGCTTAGAGGATGCAGCTGAGATATTACATCCCAGTAGTAGTATTTACTTAACATTCTGTAATGAATACTTGTAATAAACAGAAAATGTGATAGTAATACTTTAGTTACATATTTGTAAATAATTTGTGATGAGAATAATAAACTTTGCCCTTGTAAAAAAAAAAAGATATATATATATATTACCTCGTTGTATGAGATCCATTCATACTCTCCCGTGACCTTTGACCTGGTCCCAAGACATTCGGCATCGCCGTCACGTTTTACGTAATGGTGAAGCATTTCGTACATCGTCTGAACACCGCATTCGGGTATTTCGATCAACTGATAGGGATCCTTCGTCATGCGGGAGGCTCGTATCCGTTCAGGCCCCTAAAAGACGGGTTGAACATCAATTATTTTAAAATAATTTTTAGAAAGTTAAATGTATTGCTTAAATATTAATGATAATTTGTATATTGATCTTTTAAATGCTTTTATAATATTATGACAACAATAATTCTCGTTAAAGATGCCAAGCTATTTTAAACCTGGTTTTACTCTATTTCCCAAGTAAGCAAACAGACAAATAAGTCAAGTTTGTTCTTGACTTATTTGTACTTCCCTTCTTCTACAGGAAACGAGTTTCCTGTAGAAGAAGGAAAGTATTTAAAATAAATTAAATACTAATTATTATTGTTAAGAAATATGAGATAACAGTCGAAATGCCACTTAAAAATCTTTAAATCGTTACGAATATTCGTTTACTAGACAATATATATTTTATTTCACAGCCTGCGACGTAAAAATTTGGGGCCTTTAAATCCTTAATTACGATGGCAATCTTTGAATCAGGCAAACTGTTGCGTGCTGCCATCTAGTAGTAGTCACTAGTATATAATGTTTCATGCATTCTCTAAATCTCCATCTGATTAAAAAATCAATTTCTCACCGTCATTATTCAGAAGTGTTTTAATACGATGTATAATTCATAAAAGGAGGACAGAATAAAAAATGGCATTTATTCTGTACGGAAAAAATAAAAAGAAAAAAAATACGTATACAAGGGTGTGCCGTAAAGTTGTAATAATCAACATTAAGTAATCTAGATAGAACCATGTTCTAGGTGTTTATCAGAATTTTTAAGCGCTCTTGTTCTCTCTTCTTTCAAATTACATTTAGAATGTAAAGTGTATACATCAGATTTCAGTTTAGACTAAAAAAAAACAAAGTAGTAACAAAATCTTAAGACTAAATTGGAATAAACATCGTGCAAAAAATTTTAAATTAATATATGATTTTAGTACCTTAACTAAAATTATAAAAACTCAAGATTCGTTCCGATACCACAAGATAAATCCAAATTTAGAGAGCGCTTCTGATGATAAAGCAATTAGCGTAAATAAGCAATTGACTTGAAATTATTTCTTAGAATAACATTGAATTGAACTAATGCTAAAAGAATAGCTAATAACTACACGGGGAAAAAAAATAATGAAGCATCAGATGTAATTCTATATATAAGAATAATATGCAAAAGAATAATTGGTGTATATGTAGTATAAAAAAAGAAAATTATCTGTTTCATAGATTTTGAAAAACCTAAATAAATCTGCACGAATCTTCCAGTTTCAAAGGATTTAATAATAATAATAATAATAATAATAATAATAATAATAATAATAATAATAATAATAATAATATGCTGAAATCAACAACCGCAGTAAGAATAAACAATTCACAATGGATAGATATGAAAAGAGAATTCCAAAGGATTTTTCGGAATGATCTTAGAAATAGTTACACAAGAAATAAAATCACAAAAAGACATCCAACATGTATACACATTTGTATATCTGAAAAGTCTAATAATTTTTCATGGAAAATGTTAAGAAGAAATAAAAAAAGATTACAAATAGTCCAACCAGCCTTTCTTAATAATGGAGCTGATGAGATTTATGTAAGTTCATTTTTAAGTCGTGTATAATTTTTAATACTTAATGTGATCATTTTAAAAAGTATTTTAACAGTTTAAAATTTTTATACATGTAAAATAAATTTTGAGGTAACAATTAAATATTTGAACGTTATATCACTTTGTCCTTGACAGAAGATCGGTTCTGGATAAAAGTTGCCCGGAACATTGAAATACGTTTCCAATATTTAAAGGTTTTTTTTTTTTTTTTTTTAAAATACGCATACAAAGTTTTTTTTTTTTAACAACATTTTATCCTTCCGTAAGCAAATTAACTATCCAAAACTAAACTCCAGCATCGTATGTAACAACGACTTGCTTCAAACGTCTTATTTATTTAGTCTCCTAAAACTCACGCCCACAGACATGACTGTAAAACTGATGAGGAAATTAAAAATACATCAACCAGTTATTTAGAATCGGGATTCAGAATTTCACTTAAGTTTGCGTTTGACATTGGGGAAATACATCCAGAATGACTGACGTGATTGTATTGACTCTTTTATTGTTGAATTTTAATGTTTGAGATATCATTTCGAAGTGCCAATATGGTTGCTTATTTTGTAATGTAAATGATGTTATCAAGAAATTTAAATCTTTTAAATCTCGATACCAAAATCTAAACAACAATATTTTGCTAATTTTAGCGAGTAAAATACAAAAATTGGAAAATAATGTATAAAGGGTCCAACACCATTATATGAAATATATAGATATATATTAATTATTTATCATAAGTAACAATATATTTATTTGCATATGAATGCAAATATGTAGAAACGATTCAGCATTTTTAGACTATTGATTGGACAGATATAAAAATATTACACCGAAAACTTACAAAATCATTTAAATCATATAATAACAAAGGATTAAAGGACAACCTAAGTAAAATAAAAAAAAAATGGGAAATCAGCAGGAGAATATGGGATAAACTCCGAACTGTATGAAACATTTTTCATCTAAGATTAAAAATTGTAAATAAAATATATACAAATGGATAAATACCAATAGAATGGAACTCAAGTATACAACCTATATTTATAAAGGGGAATAAAAGAAAACTTGCTAATTACAGAGGTATTAGTTTATTGAATATATGATACAATATACATATATAGTAGAATACTTAACGAAAATTTTAAAATATACTGTAAAAATATTATTAGAATGTAAAAATGGATTTAGAAAAGGACGCTCTACAATGAACGCAGCTTTTTGTTTAAAAGTATTTATAGAGAAAGGAGAATTTAATTTAGAAACTCATCTTTTGTTTATAGATTATGAAAAAGCGTTTGACAAAGTAAAAAGATATATATAGTTTGATATATTACAAAGAATAAATATACATCATCATCATCATCATAATGTATATTTTAACATGCATTATGATGTTAATTACGGATATAGACCATATTGGTCTGTTCCGGTCTCATTATCCATCTAATATCTTTTTTTTCTTCTTTTTTTTTTTTTTTGACTACCCGGCCTTCTCTTTCCAGATGGTTTATATTTTATTATTTGTTTAGGATATCAAGTATTGGCAATACCTAATATTTTACTACTTGTAATATTGAATATATACAAAGATAATGACATAAAAAGAAAAGAAAATGTCTGAAAAACAATCTATAAACCAAGGAGTACGACAAGGATGCCCTCTGTCTCCAACACTTTTCAATATTTACATTAATGAAATATTAATACAGTGGAACACCTTAAACAATCAAGGTATAGAAATTTCGCGGAATACCAAAATAAACATGCTCTCATTTGCAGATGATCAGGTAATAATATCAGATAAGGAAGACAATTTACAAAGAGCAATATATAATTTAAACGTTATAGTAGAACAGTTTGGAATGAAAATTTTCATAGATAAAACTAACACAGTGGCATTTTGTGGACAAACTCCAGTTAGAAGCAAAATAGTTATTAATAATAAAATAATAGAACAGATAAATACTTTCAGTTATCTTGGATGTGAAATATCGTATGAAGGAGAAAAATGACATAAAATTAAAATTTTCAAAAATTTTGCAGATTATGGGCCTGATAAATAGAACACTCAATCCAAGTACAAAAAGTGAAAATATACAATACTTTAACAGTGCAAACATTATTATATGGCAGCGAAATTTGGGAAATAAACAAAATAAACTTGATTTTATCAAGATAACAAAGAATAAAAACAAGTGAAATCAGAATCATGAGAATTGTAAAATACACATTATTAAACAAAAAAAAAAAGAATGAAGATATTTTAAAAGAACTAAAAAACAAAACTGATAGAAGAAAAACTATACAATTGCAAACAGAATTGTATAGAACATGTAAGCCGAATGGCCAACACCCGATATCCTAAACCAGGGGTCTTCAAGGCATGGCCCGCTGAGCTCTTTGCCGTGGCCCGCCGGCCATTTTGAAAAAAAAAAAAAAAAACAACTTAACATTAAAACACGATTAAATAAAAAATAATTTCAATGAAGCCCGCGGGGTCACTAAGCTATACTGCGTTATTTAGAATTGTAAGATGCTTTCCAGCTTCACAAGGAACGCTGTGCATTTGATACTTTACATAAAATCCTATAAACATAAATATTAAGTAGACATGCTTCAGCCATCTACCAGCGCTAAGCGGTACTTAAGTACTAGTACTAACGTCGCAGGTAGATGGCTGAAGCAGTAGTTCGTTCGAGTGCGCTGTCTAGTACCTTCCAGATACATCTTGAAGGTTTTCGATACTTCGTTATTTTCATATAAATACCAGAGGATCTCATCCACCGTCAGTCAGTCAGTCGTGAACAGTGTGATATTTGTGTATAAGTGCACGCAGGTTCGTCGTGTCAGCCTATTACGGTTTTATATTGCCTGACTTTTTCCATTAGTGTGAGACATATTCAGTGGATAATAACCGTTACACGGCCATTTTGGACCATTTTGTGGGTTCACCTTCCATCACTATGGCGTCTAAGTAAAAAAGCGTAAATCAAGTGATTCTTATTGGATGTTTAATGAAAAGTGGACCAATTTGTACTTTTTTGTGTCGATCGACGATAAGCCAGTGTGTTTAATTTGTCGTGAGTCAGTGTCGGTATCAAAAGAATACAATATAAAATGACATTATGAGACAAAGCATGCGTCCAATTTCGATCACTTTCAAGGGCGGTTTCGTGTGGACAAAGTGAACCGTCTCCAAATTGATTTAAAATGCCAGCAGGGTACGTTTAAAAGGCAGAGGGAAGAGAGCGAAGCGTGCGTCAAAGTAAGTTATGTAATAGCTAAAAAATTGCTAAAAAATCAAAAGCCTTCTTGGATAGCAAGTTTATGAAAGAGTGTCTCATCGCTGCTGGGATATTCTGTGCTCAAATAATAAGGAAGTGTTTAAAAAACCGAGTTTGTCTGGGATAACTGTAGCACAACATGTCGAAGAACTTGCCAATAACATTGAAGGAACTTTAAAAAAAAAGGGTCGTCCGAATTTACGTCATATTCACTTGCTTTAGATGAGAGCAAAAATGTGAAGGATACAGCACAACTGGCCTTGTCCGTGGTACTGATCAACAATTCAATGTGACTGAAGAACTGCTAGCGCTCCTACCTATGAAGGGAACGACGAAAGGCACTGATATTCTTGAAGCCGCCAAGAAACCCTCCAGCGTTTCGACCTCAGCTTAACCAACCTCGAGTGTGTGGTAACTGATGGTGCTCCTGCTATGGTTGGAAAGAACGAAGGGTTTGTTGCGCTGCTACGAAAAGAACCGGAACTAGAAGGAAAAGATTTCGTCCATTAACACTGTTTAATCCACCATGAGAATTTGTACGAGAAAACTATTGGATTTGAGAATGTCATGAAAGTTATTGTGACTGTCGTCAACATTAATAAGGCAAGAGGATTGAATCATCGTCAATTCCAAGAGTTTTTGACACAAGAATACTCTGCTCATAGCGACTTCCAACATCGACAAGCTGGTCAAGGAAAAACATTGCCAAATTGCCCACTGACATTTTAAAAATGAATGTTTTCTTCATTAAATTATCTTTTTTCAAGTATTGATTGTATTTACTTATCATGAACCCGACTCCTACCTACGCTCTTGAAGCTGAGTTTGTTTATTTTTATAGGATTTTATGTAAAGTATCAAATGCATAGCATTCCTTTTGAATCTGGAAAACATCTTACAATTCTAAATACCGCAGTATAGCTTAGTGGCCGGCGGGTTTCATCGAAATTTTTAATGTGGCCCGCGTTGTCTGAAAGGTTGAAGATCCCTGTCCTAAACAAATACTGAAATATAAGCCAATTGGAAACAGAAGGCAGGGTAGAACTCAAAAAAGGATATTGGATGGATAATGAGATTGGAACACATATGGTCTATATCCGTAATTAACGTTATGATGCAGATGATGATGTCCAATCATCATCATCTTGACAGGAATCAGTTGTTGAGCACATCAGAGAGTAGTTTCATTAATGGATATCGTGTATAACCTTTTTGAAGTCACAAAGGAAACAGACCAAGGTGATGGTTATGAATTATGTGATTTCATTGGTTTTTATCAAATCCTTGATATCGTTAACAAAAACTCTTCCCCCACATATTCTTAAAATAATAAATTTCAAATATTAATATTTTTTCCTTGCTGATGATGTGAAATTGAGCAGAATAGTCAACTGTTCGGATGATCTTAAAACATTTTAAGGGTGGATGGGGAAGTGGGAGTTAAACATTGTATGGAAATGCAAAATATATTCGATTCAGTGTACACGGATATAAGCTAAATGGACAGATTTCAGAAAAAGTTGACGAATGCAGAGATTTAAATATTTTGGTTTATAGGGAATTTTAAATTCAGGAATTATATCGTGATTTCTGAACTTAAATGTGAGCTTACTTGAAAGAGGCTTCACTTGTAGGAGTACTAAAGTAATGAGTTATATAAGTCATTAGTTAGGATAATATCGGATTATGGCTCCAATCTTTACTCACCAAAGTTTGTAATGGATGTCAAAAAATTCGAGAGTATTCAGAGAAGATTGATTAAGGGACTGTATCATGATAATTATGAGAATCAGTAGGATAGTGATAGTTTCATGAATTTCGCAAACAGGAAAATGAGAAAAGATTTAATTGTGCTTTATAAGTTAATTCAGGGCATAAATAAGAATAGAAACACAAGAGTTGGCTTTTTTTTTTAATATTGCTGGTTTATTATGTCTTCCAGAACCATGCTCTGGAAGACATAATAAAAAGATAGTGAAGCAAAGCGTTACGACAAATATACAAAGTTCATTTCTTTATGTGTGAGAATAGTAAGTAGGCTACATGGAAATAGCTTTCGTCTAGTGATTGTGAATTTCTGTAACTTAGAAGTGGTGAAAATCTGTAACTTAAACACAGAATTAGATGGTTGTTATAATTAATTAAAATTGAAGAATAATGATTATCTAATTTGGCAATGTTGAACATGCCGGTCTTCGTATAAATATAAATTTTGAAAAAACAAACAAACATTTTTTTAAGTTGCACAAGCGAGAGTCAATTTTGCCACCATTTCAGCACCTGATGTCGATAAAAATATAAATAAATATTTTAAATTTTGTCACCATTTCAGCACCTGATGCAGGGTGACCACCCAGCAAAAATATTTCGTACTACCTTAAGCAGGAAAAGGTACAAGATCTGAAAAAAAAAGCACTACATTTTTATTTGCTTTCGTTTCACTCTATTTAGGGCATTTTACGATATGACTACCTTATTATAATAGATGAACTCAATGTAAAACGGCTAAATTAACACATGTACGACAAGTATGAAAAGAAAAAAGTCAAAACTCAGCTCACTGTCATCATCTATGAGTCCAAGAGCTGCAGTTGTCAATCATCATAACAGTAGTCCCAATTGTAACTCTAGCACTTCACATGCGTATTAATTTACCATATAATTTTTAGTCTCATTTTAGTGTTTAAAATAATGTAACATTAAATTTTCAGTTATTTAATATGCTATTTACATATATACAGGGATTCCCATCCACAAGAAAAACACTGAAAGTATTTATTCATTATTTTTATCAGATTTTGCTATATTAATTAACTCTTCAGAAACAGTAAAAGCTGTATCTGATGATGTTTCAATTTTTCTTTTGTCAAAAGGAGTCCATTCATCAAAGGAGTTTTATTTTTTTTTTTTTTGAGATTTCATTGCGTGAAACTACTGCCAAAGCATTTTTTTAATAAGATAGTTACATTTAGTGCGTCCACACTGTATTTTCTTAGCAATTTCACTATCAGGAACAATTGTTTTCAATAGAGTTGGAAGGGTATCCATAAGCCACAAAAGCAGATTGTGTTCGGCATCCAGGGCCGTTTCGTGGGTTTGCGCCGCCTAAGTGCAAAATTGTTTGTGGTCCCCCCCCCATCCATTAAAAATTAAAGGATCCCGAAGCACAATAACACTTTACGAATCATTTTATTATACTGCACATTAAGAGGAATGTATATTAAAATAAAGAGAAAACACAAAGAGTAAAAACAACAACAACAACTTATTTTTATATAATAAACAAACATACTCCTGTAATGTAACATTAAACACGAGAAGAAAAGAAGAAGAGAACTCTCAGAATAACTCAGCGTGCAATAGAACGCAGGATTTGTAACATCAGCAAAATGGAACATGTTAGAATCACGGAACTAAGAAAGAGATCAGGCATAAAAGATATGGTAACTGCAGTATATGAAAGCAGGTTGAGATGGGCAGGTCACATAGCCAGATTCAGGGATAACAGATGGACATTTATATGTCCATCTGTTATTCCTGAATCTGGAATAACAGATAGACAGAATATTCAACTGGCAACAAGAATAAAGAGAAAACTAGGAAGACCACCTACAAGATGAGAAGATCGACTCATGGAGAAATCCTGAGTGAAACACAGGTCCATCAAGAAGAAAACTCAAAAAATTCTTAGAATGTTTGTTCAGTGTGCTGAGAGCAGCGATTAAAGTAAATTGTGTTGAAGCTCGTACCATTTATTTAACTACCCAGCGACGCAGCCCCTCACTGAAATCTCTCGCATTAGAAGGTGACAAATATGTACAAACAGTTCAGCGTATTATTTATTCCCTATTTTTTATGAACGTGTTCGATTATACAGCCCCTAAATTGTGCCGCCAGGGTTCATTGGACCCCGGTACGGAAGGGATCTGTCTGCATCATATGCACATAATCTTAATTCTACCTCTTTAATTTGTTTTTCGACTGGTATTTGGAACTGGATTTAAACAACGACATTATACCTGGTGAGCTTCGTTTAGATTCCACATTCTGCTAGTGTTTTGGAGTGTTTGCATAACGAATCAATAGACATTTGCTACCATTAATGCTTATATCTCAAAATTTACAATAAGCAGTGTGTCCTAAACTCTTACCTGAACTAATCCAGGATTTCAGAATGGGATCCTCCAACCATTCTTCTTTGAATTTTTGCTTATATGATTTTTTCATCTTTTTAGATGAACCTCGTAAACCTGAATCTGAATCATAACTATTATCACTTTCTCTTTTATCTGAATTACCTTTGTCAGAAATGGTTTCGTGTGAGTGAGAAGGCTGCCATTGAGATCTTCACTTTCAATGACTCGTTTATGTACTTTACTGACTGATGCACCATTTTCCCCTGAGATTTAGAATCAAATTTAAATTTAGAAAGTTTTTCTTGCCACTTGTCTATCTTTAAAAGGAAAATCTAAATAATAATATTTTCTATAAAGAATTAAACAAGTTTTTGTTAATAAAAACACTGGACTTCTTATAACGCGCGAGAAGTGTTTGAACAGGGAAGGATATATTTTTATTCGCTAATGCCAGTCGGATTGTGTGAGTACGAGATCGGGGGGAGGGTGAAGACTAGCCAACAGCGAGAGGAGTAAGAAAAAAAGAGAAATCATATTCTTGTGTCACTGAATTTGACATATGGAGAGGTGGGAGAAGAGAAAAATATTAAACTCATATGTCTAACTTTCATGTTATTATTATTATTATTATTATTATTATTATTATTATTACTCGGAAGTACTAGATCTGTTGGTGAACATTAAAAATTTATAAAAAGTACTAGATCTAGTACGAACGTACTACATGTCATCAACCTGACCTGATGTCGATAAAAATATAAATAAATATTTTATATATATTTTATTTTGTTCTTAAAAGAACTGGGCGATGGACTGAGTCCTTGACTCTTTATCCCGTTATCTGAATGAAGAAAATCTGTGTGGATGGGATGTTATTGAGCTAAAAGCTCTAGTCATGGCTGGGTAACAGCATTAGCCGAGCCTCAGTTAAAACTTCATTGGCTACAGCATTGCCATTTGTTACCTAGAAGTCCTAAAAATGGCTAGGTTTCGGTCCGTGACCTTCACGACTACCGTTTTATTTTGTCCTTATCCTTATAAGGACTGGCTTAAAGGGGCGAAGCAAGAATGCTTTTCATCTTCCCCGTTATCTGTAGAGGACAGTGTAGGGATAAGGTGTCATTGAGCAATTAAAGCTCTGATCATGGCAGGAGGGTAACAGCAATAAACAAACCTCAGTTAGAACTTCATTGGCTGCAAGCATTGCCATCCATTACCCTCCAAGGGTATTGGATCGAGTGAATCAACCACCGCATCTCACGGTCGATTGATTCAATCTCGAACCATCATCATGCTCGTTAAGTAGGATAAGTTCTTATAAGAACTGGGCGATGGACTGAGTCCTTGACTCTTTATCCCGTCATCTGAATGAAGTAAATCTGTGTGGATGGAGTGTTATTGAGCTAAAAAGCTCTAGTCATGGCTGGGTAACGGCAATAGCCGAGCCTCATTGGCTACAGCATTGCCATTTGTTACCCTGCAAGTCCTAAAAAGGACTCTCCCGCCTTAAGTAGGATATTATATCCTTATAAGGACTGGCTTAAAGGGGCGAAGCAAGAATGCTTTTCATCTTCCCCGTTATCTGTAGAGGACAGTGTAGGGATAAGGTGCTATTGAGCAATTAAAGCTCTGATCATGGCAGGAGGGTAACAGCAATAGCCGAGCTTCAGTTAGAACTTCATTGGCTACAGCATTGCCATCCCTTACCCTCCAAGGGTATCGGATTGAATGAATCCTCTGGTAAGTATGATAACTTAACAGATATCCTACTTAACTCTTTATATAAAAATAATTAAATGGTGTATTATATCTTTTTATTTTATTCTGGATTTATGAAATTTTAGAAATATTTTTATGCATTTTTAGGAAGTATATTATATAAGATAATAAATTATATCTATTAACATATTCTTTGGATAATTTTTACTTGTTTCTTATAGCATTTTCCTTGTTTGAATGTGGCAAGATAGCTACGCAAGTATAATAATTTGGATAGGGTAGCAACAATTAAGATTCTCATCAATGTCAAATTAAGTTCATTAATAGAATTTAAGCTTTTATCTGCTGTGGAATAATAATCGGTAATATTAATGAATATTGAGATTGCGAAATAAATCGCTATCAACAATCCTTAAGATATTCTAATAAGAACCTTTTTTTTTTTTGTAAAACTTTTTTTAGCTTTAATTTTCTTAACACTTGAGATATCTCTTATTTTTCTGTAAACGACTATGCAAATCATGTAGATTGTTAATTTCTAATTTATTTTAACTCTTACATTGAACAGTATCAATAATATTTTCAGCAGTTTCCTCTCGGTATCATTTTTGCTAAGATTAAAAATACTTTTTCTAAAATATGCAAAATTTGTCAATAATTTATTTTGTATCTATAATAATATTTTCTATTCCTTATTATTATCTCTGTGCGTCTTCTATTTATATGAATTTAATAGACTACACCATATGATTTATTGCAAAATATACCATGAAATAGTATATTTTAATATATATGCAAATAGAGAATGAATGGAGAATCGACCGTGAGATTATATGCAAATATTTATTGCAAATATTTGTAAATGTATATATATATATATATATATATATATATGCAAATAATACTATAAATAATACTATGTAATACTATATATAATATATATATAGCGAATGAATGAATGGAGAATCGACCGTGAATTATATGCAAATATTTATTGCAAATATTTGTAAATGTATATATCATCATCATCATCATCATACGTATCAAGGATTTAGGCCTAGCATGGCCTGTTCCGGCCTTAGAAATCATCCTTCAGTCGTTTAAGAGGAAGTCCTGGTTTTCTTTTTCCTAATGGCTTGTACTTTAAGACTTGTTTTGGTAATCTTTCTGTTTTCATTCTTTGAACGTGTTCCATCCATCTATGTTTATATTTTTTAATTTTTTCAATTACTGGTTCTTGGTTTAATTCTTTCATAATATCTTCGTTTCTTTTGTGATCAAATAGGGTATACTTTGCAGTTTTTCTCATAAACTTCATTTCTGCTGTTGTTAATCTTTGTTTGTCTTTTTGTTTTATTGTCCAGATTTCACTTCCATACGTTAAGACCGGTAAGGCTAATGTATACTTTTAGCCTGGTTTGTTTTTGAACTAGGTTTGGTTTAAATATAGAGTTAATTACACCTGTTATTTTTAAATATTTTGCAATTTTTATGTTTATATCTTTTTCATTTTCATAAGTGATCATACATCCTAGTTAGTTAAATGAATTCACCTGTTCTAAGATCTTGTTATCTAATACTATTTTAGTTCTTGCTGGATCTTGTCCTTTAAAGGCCATAGTTTTTGATTTTTCCGTTGATATTATCATACCATAATCTTTGGATATCTCATTTAGATTTAAAATAGCTTTCTGTAAGTTATCTTCAGAATTTGTAATTATTATTTGGTCGTCTGCAAAGAGGAGAGTGTTTAAGTTAACTGTAGGTGAAAGTTTAATTCCTTGATGTAAAAGTTTACTCCATTTTATTATTATTTCATTTAAGTAGATATTAAAAAGGGTTGCTGAGAGGGGACATCCCTGTCGGAGACCCCTTGGTTTATCTCTCTTGTATATGATAGCTCATGATTTAATCTTATTTGTATTTGATTATTTTCATATATACTTGTGACAGCTTTTAGGATATTATTTGGTATTTGTCTTTCTTTTAATATGTTAAATAATATGTTTCTTTTAACTTTGTCAAATGCTTTTTCAAAGTCAATAAATGCAATATGTGTTTCTAAATTATATTCTCTTCTTTTCTCTATTATTAATTTTAGGCAGAAGGCTGGGTCTATACATGATCGTCCTTTTCTAAATCCATTTTGTACCTCTAGAATAAAGTTTTCGGAATATTTCATTAGTTTGTTATTTAAGATTCTGCTGTATATTTTGTAACATGAATTTAGTATACTGATACCTCTATAGTTTTTAGGGTCATCTCTATTACCTTTCTTAAAGATAGGAATCACAATTGCTTTTTTCCATTCTATTGGGGGGTTACCAGTTGAGTAAATTTTATTTAAAAATAATAAGAGTCTTTTTTTTGAATCTTGTTCCTGCGTGTTTATATAGTTCTGAACCTAGCTTATCTTCTCCAGGTGATTTTCCGTTTCTTGTTTCTTTCAGGCTGATTTCTCTTCTTCTTCAGTTATTTCCTTTTCATTTTCGTTAATTGTTTGCCAGTTGTCTTTTTTAAAATATTTGTCTGTCCACAGTTCTGTGTAGTAATTTAGAAATTCTTCTAATTTCAATTCAGTGTTTAATTTTATGTTTTCTTTGGTATCTGCATTTAGGTGTTTCAAAATCTTATATACATTGGGTCTTATTTTATATAAATCATGTTCTAAATTAGAAACAAATTTATTCCATGATTCTCTATGTCTTTTTCTGACCTCTCTTTTAGCTATGGTTCTTATTCTTTTATATTCTATTTCATCTTCTAATCTTTTACTGCTTAACAATTTGTGATAGGCTTCTTTTTTCTTTTTGATTATTTCTTTGATTGTATCATCCCAGATCTTCAGTTTTTTTCTTTTATTGAATTTCTTGGTCTTTCCAAAGCTTTCATTTGCTGCTGCATTTAGTATCGTTTTTATATTAAGCCATTCTATTTATATTTCTTCATTTTGTTTTATTTTATCTAGATACTGGTTAATTCTTTGTTCATATAGCCATTGTACATTTGTGTCATTCAATAGTCTAGTTTTATAAACAAATGTTTCAATTTTTCTTTCTGTTCTTGTTACTTGTAGCCATTTAGGTGGTAATCTTAATTTTATTTTAACAAGGAAGTGGTCACTGCTTATTTCATATCCTCTGTGAACTCTAACATCTAGTGAAATTTTTGATGTCTTTTCATTTAATATGAAGTAATCTAATATTGATTTCCATCCTCTTGCTGCTCAAGTATATTTATGTATGTCTTTATGTTTATAGAAGGAATTCATTATTTTTAGGTTATTATAAACTACAAAGTCAATCAATTTTTTACCATTTCTGTTTAGAGTGTGTTCTCCATGTATTCCTATATTATTATTAATTTTCGTGTTTCCAATTCTTGCATTTAAGTCTCCTGCTAAAATTATGTAATCATTTTTATTTATTTTATTATATATGTTTTGTAGCTGATTATAAAAATCAATATTATCCTGTTCTCTTCCTTCTTCTGGGACATATAAACCAATTATTGTTAAATAGCCTCTATCTATTTTTATTCTAGCTTCTATTATTCTTTCATTCCATAATTTATAATGTTTTAACTGTTTTGAAAGGGAGTTATGAATCCAAATCATGACTCCTGCTTGTGCTCTTTGGTCTCTGTCGACTCCACTGTATATCACATTAAAATTTTCAGTTCTCATAGTTCCTTTTAATTTCTTTTTTGTTTCAGTGATGTATATATATATATATATATATATATATATATATATATATATATATATATATATATATATATATATATATATATATATATATATATATATATATATATATATATATATATATATATATATATATATATATGCAAATAATACTATATATATAATATATTATGCAAATAATACTATAAATAATACTATATATAATATAATATTTCTAAATATATATGTATAATATAATATTTGTATATATATATATGCAAATAATACTATAAATAATACTATATATAATATAATATTTCTAAATATATATATGTATAATATAATATTTGTATATATATATATGCAAATAATACTATAAATCATACTATATATATATATATATATATATATATATATATATATATATATATATATATATATATATATATATATATATATATATATATATATATATATATATATATATATATATATATATGTTGATGTAGCCTTTCCATATGCTTTACCCGTGTACATGAACGGGTAAAGCATATGGAAAGGATACATCAACATAGGAACGTCCTCTGCCAGCTCGCCAGATAACATCAAACCGAACTGCTCAAAGAAACAAACACCGCACCGTATGTGAGAAGTCACCAGAAACGGAGTGAGGGAAGTGAAACGAAAAGTGAAAAAACTGAGAATTGTCGCTAGGAATGTAAAAACACTGACAGGAAAAGAAGCATTTATTGAAGAACTTGAAAATCATAGTATTAAAATTTGTGCGGTATCAGAGACGAATAAAAAAAAAGGCAAAGAAACAAATCAATTTGGCAATTGTATATTAATATATAAGGAGTAGAAAAAATGAAAGAACAGCTAAATGGAGGGTTGTAATGATGATACATAGAACAAGAGAACAAGCACAAATATATAATGAATATCTGTAAAATGTAATAGATGAAATAAATAAAAAAGGAATATTTAATAATTCTTGGAGATTTAAATGCAAGAATTCGCTACGTAGTTAGTTAGGTATATGCTAAAGATATAACGAAGAAATAATTAATGAAAAAGGAATAAATCTGTTTCCATTTGTATGACTAATTAATTAAGAATAAATAAAACATTACTCGATCATAAAGTAACATGGCAGAATGCAAGAGGGTAAAATATGTAATTAATTACATTATAATTAATAGATAAATTATATCAAAAAATGTATGGATATAGGAATTATAATATAAGCAAATACAGGAAGCGATCATATGTTGGCACTTGGAAAGATAAAAATAGCAAAGGCATCAAAGAATAAAAAGAAATTATACAGAGAACAAGAATACATGGGAATTACTCTAAGAATGTACCTATAACAGAAACGATTGTTAGATAAACTGGAAACAATAAAAGACCAAAATAAACAAATAGGAGAAGGATAATGTACAATTTCAAAGATATTGTACATAAAAACAGCAAAAAAAAAAAAAAACACCAGGGAGGTTTATTATATATTTATATTTTTATTATTATATATTTATAATTATATTTTGCACCGACTATTTCCCACCAGGGGGGGGAATAGTCGGTGCAAAATATAATCAAAGATATGGACAAATCTGGAAAACTGCATTTCTCGGATATCTATAAGATAAATCAAATACATTAATTTATAAAGAATATAAAAAGTATACAATATAAAGTAAATAACCAGATTAAAAAATAAATAAATAAAAAGGAATACTGGTATAACTACTTCAAAGAATTAGATATGATGAGATTTTTTTTTATTATACTCAAAAAAGAAGAATCTGGACAATAATACAAACTCAAAGAAACTAAAGGAACGTATCAAACTAACAAATATTGGATTGGATAAATGTAAAGATTATTTTCAAAATCTATACACAGAAAACAATAAAGATCATATAATCAAAGATAATGATGTTTACTGGGAAAAAAACCTTGAAGAACAAAAAAAAAAAATAAATAGAAAATCAGATATTATAGATAAGATACGAAATGAACTTGTCAAGAAGGGAAACAATTAACAAAAGAATAAGTGATATTCTAAATTCAGCATCTTCTTTTTTCTTCTACGGTATAGGCCTACTGGTCTGTTCCGGTCTCACACCACCTTTTTAGGGGTTTTCCTCATCTCCGGAGGTCATAAATACAGAGGCCTAGTCTTAAGGCTACAGTCAGCACTCCTGTCATCAGATTTGCTCTGATGACAGGAGTGCTGACTGTAGCCTTAAGACTCTGATATGACTGGCAACCAAATCAGAGGACCAATTTATTACTCGCACAAGTAGAAACCGAACGGACAAATACAGCATTTAAAATACAAAAATACAAACTGGGAAATAATACCCATTTTCATAAACAGAGACAGAACAATTCCAGTGAAATGAAAAGGAATATATTTGCTCTGTTAAAAAAGTATACACAAAAACAGAGATTGAGAAATTGTGCAAAATACCCGCCACGCCCAATGATATTTTTCGATAGGAGTTTCACAAATTGACCGTTGGTGCTGCATCAGTGTTTTTTAAAGTTAAAACGATTTTGTTTTTTGGAAAGTTATTTTTTATTAAGCAAAATCAGATCTATTTTGACCAGTCTGCATCTACTCATCCGGTAGTCGAATATTTGAGACCAACACCAAAATATTTGGAAATATGATGAACAATTTGATTAAAATATCTGATGGAGAACTGGCATTTAGAAAGAACAGATCAACAATAGATATTCATGTCATTATATTCATATATCATATTCATATATTCGATAGATTCATATTAAAGCAAATAAGATAAAAATCATTAGAATGTAACAAATCTCTTTACGTTATCGTTGTATAGATTTAACTAGCTTACGACAGAATGCAGGAAACATCTAGAGAAAAGGAAATTCCATAACTAATAAGAATATATACACAAACATTAACCCTGCGGAGGTCGTGGTGATCTTACAGATACAAAAAAAATTTTTAATATAGTCTTACACATCCAGTGTAAGACTGGATGTGTAAGACTAAATTACTCGAGTCCGATGATGAGAATAATAAAGTCGAATGCGGAAAGTGATATTTGATAGTAAATTGTATCTAAGAGATACCGGGAACTCGAATGTCAGTATAGTATTAGTTTAGTTGTTTTTTCTTTCTTTCTTTGTTCAATAATTTCTAGATTGTAACTGAAAATAAATAAACCATCATGTATTATATTTACAGTGTTATTTTTCTAAGTTTTATTGCATTTTTAGCACATACTAGTAATGAGTGTATCTCTCAGATACACGCGACCTACGCTGCAATTTTTTCGGCCCCGACCTTCTCAGGGTTAAGAAAAATTGAATGTAACAATATTGAACCAAATTTAGGTGCTCGCAAATCAAGGGAAATTTTTTCTCAAAAAAAAAAAAAAAAAAAAACGAAGAAAAGTGAAAAAATAATAGACAATGAAGGACAGCACAGCAGATGGGCAAACAAGGTAAACTGAATACCAGAAAGGGAAAAGAAGTAGCAGAAGAACAAGCAAAGATGGTGGGATGAAAAACTATTATTTGTAAGGAAACCAATAATACGTATTTGATTTATCACTTTGAAAGTTTATTCCGTATTCTTTCATGGTAATAGTTTGATTTGAATCTCTGAGGGCCACAGATAAAGGCAGAATATATAATTGGAGTCACAGGACATTAATAAGTAACTGTTAAGTTCCATAAAAACTTCTTTGATTTTGCAACTCGTGTAAATCAACAGTTGAATAACCAACAAAGCTGAAAATTGTCAGGCATAGTCCTTATAAGGATAAGGACTGGCTTAAAGGGGCGAAGCAAAAATGCTTTTCATCTTCCCCGTTATCTGTAGATGACAGTGTAGGATTAAGGTGTTATTGAGCTATTATATAGCTCTGATCATGGCAGGAGGGTAACAGCAATAGCCAAGCCTCAGTTAGGACTTCATTGGCTACAGCATTGCTATCCGTTACCTCCAAGGGTATTGGATCATTGTCAGGCATAGTCCTTATAAGGACTGGCTTAAAGGGGCGAAGCAAAAATGCTTTTCATCTTCCCCGTTATCTGTAGCGGACAGTGTAGGGATAAGGTTATTGAGTTATTATTATTAAAGCTCTGATCATGGCAGGAGGGTAACAGCAATAGCCGAGCCTCAGTTAGAGCTTCATTAGCTACAGCATTGCTATCCATTATCCTCCAAGGGTATTGGATTGAATTCTATTGTCAGGCATATATAGTCCTTATAAGGACTGGCTTAAAGGGGCGAAGCAAGAATGCTTTTCATATTCCCCGTTATCTGTAGCGGACAGTGTAGGGATAAGGTTATTGAGTTATTATTATTAAAGCTCTGATCATGGCAGGAGGGTAACAGCAATAGCCGAGCCTCAGTTAGAACTTCACTGGCTACAGCATTGCCATCTATTACCCTCCAAGAGTATTGGATTGAATGAATATTTCAGCTTTGATGAAAATAAGTGCAGCTAATCTAAAAAAAAATATGGTATATTAAATTTTATAAATTTAAACAAAGGGGAAAGTAAAAAAAATTTCTTTTAAAAGCGAATTTTTAAATATAATAATTTATACAAATGAATTTCATAATTATTATATAAAATATAGTTTTACATTAATTGATTTATATTTTCCCCCTCTCCTAATGATGAAATGTGTTATCATTGATGCAAATACAATTTGATCAGTATGCATTTTAATGAGGAATCTGAGTTTTGTTTCAATGTATTGGCAACCTCAAGCGTCTTTTAATCGCATTCCCAATTGCGTTTTCTCTTCACCCCCCCCCCCCGCTTTTTTTGCCTATAATTGACAATGTACATTCTGTTTAATTTTTAAGAATATAAATGTGTTATTATGCAATTAGGTAGGATTAGTTCTGGACATTTTTTTCTGATGTTCTATAGTAAATTTACTGTATCTTTCATATCTGATCTATGTTTGACACATTCCTCAGGGCTGCAGCCCAGTGACTTTCGACGTCGATCCTCGAAAACTAACCTGATCTGAGTGAATTTGTTTCATATAATTGCGACATGTGGTCACGTGTTTGCTCTTGGACCACATCCTTCTGAACGACAGAAGGTCACATCATGTGATGAGCAGGAAACAGACAACAGGAAGAAGGACTTTAGAGAAAAATCGTAAGATCCAGATAGTTAAGAATGAGCTACCTTATGGTTCAGTGTTGGGGTCCTAGTTGTTTAATATATCCATAAAGGATTTAGGTTCAGATATTAAGAGTAGAATAATTTTCTTTATGCTGATGATGCTAAATTGGACCAAGTACTCACCTGTTCGATTACTTAAATTTATTTACGGGATGATCTTAAAATTTGGAAAACTAGACAGAGCTGTTGGGTTTAAAATTTTATCTGAATAAATGCAAATATACTGAGTGGCCACACTATTAGGAATACCTCCCCATTTAGGAAAATAAGGTGTTCTTAATCCAGATATAATCCGGTCATACGACACGTTAGGTTCTAAACAATCTTCATATAGCGAATTTCGTGGTATAGTGAATCACAGCTGTTTTTTTTTCTTTCTTTCTTTCACTTGTAGATGCATGTAATGATTTAATAACATTTTTCAAATGTAAAATTAAGAATAATTTTCACAGACGAAAAAGTTATTCCGAACAGATTGGCTTAAGAGAAAACAACAACCAGTTCGGTCATCAATCTACACCATTAAAAGTTCCATTGCAGCAGTGGCTTGGTACGTTTACGGATACTGTACTATTAACGAGTATAATACTTTTCACTTCAATTTTTCATTTATTTTTTAACAACTGCAACAAAGACTGCGAAGTAATGTTTACCCTGCGTCCTATTTCAATATTCGATAATACACTATCTAAATTTAATCATTTTAATCTTAATACGTAATAGATTTTATCTTCTCCTTTTCATTGGAAGCAACACCACCCTTACTTTGAATTTTTATTGAAAGCAACATGTTGGTTTTAGTTGCAAAAATCACACACGAACCATTTGGCTGACAAGGTCTATCTTTTGGATACTGTCAGGTATAAAAAAACTGTTGGATAATAATTTTACCTTCATTCTTTCCACGTACAAACTTCGAGGGGAGGTAGAGAACATCAAAATCGACCCTATTTACTTAGGAAAGCATGACCGGTTACGTCACCCGAAAGTGATAGGTGGCACTTGAGGGCTTCCACATTCAAGCTTTCGACCTCGTACGAAGAACATGAGTCGTTTTACGAACGCTGAGATGGAAGACATGCACCTCGTTTACCATGTTATGTATCCAACTACTATTGAACTGTTCAGTTACGCCTAATAAAGTTTTTTACACTACTTACTGCCTTGTGTTATTTCTGTATCTTTGTGTCCCTGTTAGTACCTTCCGGTGGCATTTCCGGTCATGCTTTCCTATGTGAATATGATTGATTTATTGATTTTGATGTTCTCTACCTCCCCTCAAAGTTTGTACGTTGAACAACCCTGTATATGTATATATATTCATCTTGAAGGTCTACTGTAATATATATATATATATATATGTGTGTGTGTGTGTGTGTGTGTGTGTGTGTGTGTGTGTGCGTGTGTGTAGTTATACAATTTGTAGTTAAAAGTAATAAAATATTATCAGTTTTATTATTCCGTAATCTTTATGGAATAATAAAATTAAATTATTCTGCAAATATTATTAATTTTATTATTCTGTAAATAAAATGTTTGCTTTTATTATTCAGTAAAGAATATGTAATAAACGTTTTCTAGAGCCCCTCTTCTCCTCCCCAGAAAGCTAAGAAACCAGTTTGAGAAGCTGCACTCTTCAAGTAATTGTATGCGGAGTACATGTATTTTCCAGACAAAAACGTGTCTGCACTATTAACACTATATAAAAAGCAAAGAAATCTATACTCACTGATGTAATATATTAGTGAAACTCTAATTTTACAATATATTTAAAATTTTTTAGAGGAAAAGAAATAACAACATGCTTTCTTTCAGACACCCATTAATTATTATATATAAGTTACAAAGATATTCATCTATCTAAGAAAATTACATCCCTCGTCACTAAAAGTCATAAACTATCTAGATTGTTTAGAAATTGAAGATAAAAAATAGGAAATAATATATAACCGTTCTTTCATTAAGGCAATACAAAAATCTTATCTTAGTATTCTGCTAATTACTTATTATCTTATTTACACACCATATTACTTTTACTATATTATCTTAGTATTCTGCTAATTAATTATTATCTTATTTATGGTTGGGACCGTGAGATGCGGTAATTAATACTGTTGGAGGGTAATGGATGGCAATGTTGTAACCAATGAAGTTTTAACTGAGGCTCAGCTATTGCTGTTACCCTCCTGCCATTATCAGAGCTTTAATAGCTCAATAACACCTTATCCTTACACAGTCCTCTACAGATAACGGGGAAGATGAAAAGCATTCTTGCTTTGCCCCTTTAAGCCAGTCCTTATATAAGGATCTTATTTATACATCATATTACTTTTACTATAGTAATACACTAAGTTAATAGGAACAATGCAAAGAAGTTTAAGGAGACGCTTTGTGAAATGACTGAACATCCCAGTCCTTTTTAGTACTTCCAGGGTAGCGGATAGCAATGCTGTAGCCAATGAAGCTTTAACCGAGGCTTGGCTATTGCCGTTACCCAGCCATGACTAGAGCTTTTAGCTCAATAACACCCTATCAACACAGATTTCTTCGTTCAGATGACAGGATAAAGAATCAAGGACTCAGTCCATCGCCCAGTTCTTTTTAGAACTTTTAGAAAGAAGTTTAGCGGTTGGGACTCGAAAATTGGCAATCGACCGTGAGATGCGGTGATTAAAACCCTTGGAGGATAATGGATGGCAATGCTGTAGCCAATGAAGTTCTAACTGAGACTCGGCTATTGCTGTTACCCTCTTGCCATGATCAGAGCTTTAATAGCTCAATAACACCTTATCCCTACACTGTCCTCTACAGATAACGGGGAAGATGAAAAGCATTCTTGCTTCGCCCCTTTAAGCCAGTCCTTATAAGAACTAAAGAAGTTTAGCGGCGGAATACCCTTGGAGAGTAATGGATGGCAATGCTGTTCCAATGAAGTTTAACTGAGGTTCGGCTGTTGCTGTTACTCCCTAAGGCGCAGAGATTCGAGAGTTTGATTTCGCTCTGTTAAGGTTTTTGCCTTAAGGGAACAATTTAAGTCTCCGGGGAAAGTGTTCTCCGACACTGCCCGCTGAGAGGCTTTGTCGGTGAATGCTTTTCTTCGTAATTTGAGCGGTTCTGCTCGGTGGTGATGTGTGGGTGGAATGCCAACGCTGAGATGGACGGTCTTTCGCCCACGATTGAGTTGCCTAGGGATCGTCCGAATTTTTAGAGACGGCTTTACCTCAACATATGGCAATGCTGTAGCCAATGAAGTTGCAACTGAGGCTCGGCTATTGCTGTTACCCTCTTGCCGTGATCAGAGCTTTAATAGCTCAATAGCACTTTATCCCTACACTGTCCTCTACAGATAACGGGGAATATGAAAAGCATTCACAATCACACAAGTGCAAGCCTCAGCGTTGTAATCTGTATGTTCGTTTGCTGAGAAATAAGAAAGGGATATCTTATCTTTTTCGTCCATTTTCTTTTATTCTGTGTTTTACTCGACTTAATTTCAATTCATTATTTGCTTGGAGAAATCTGTCATTGAAAATCTTGTGTTTACTGTTCAACTCGCACGCTTATTTATGCAGAGAATGTCAAATTTCTGTTTCACCTTGCTTTTCATATCTTATCAAATATTATAAATTTTTTTTATTCTGTAAATAAAATGTTTGCTTTTTTATTATTCAGTAATAAAATCAGTTTGGCTACGCCCATCTAGCCAAAAAAAAAAAAAAAGGGAAAAAAAGCTGTATTCACAAATTGTTGCTTTTATTTATTATGTTTTTACTTTATTGGTGGGGTAATTAATATTTGCTCACTTGAGTGTAATTATAATTATAATTATATTCTTAAAGAAAGTTATGTAATTTATGAAATAATTTTTGCTCACATCGAGCTTGCTTTGCTAATAATTTGTCAAATTCTACAGGGAGCATGGAGTCCTTGGTTTGTCTGCTGTAGTTTGTAACAAGAAATGTGTAATAAGTTACAAGCTCACTAAGCTTATAATTATATAAAGTCCTCTCATTTTCATACACATATTATTATTATTATTATTATTATTCCTGATACCTCCAAGGAGTCCGAAGACTCATCGCGGGAGGACATCATCAACTATCTCTACACCTTACCTCTACTACGAATCAACGCCATCTACCGCCCACCTCCAACACCACCACAACTAGTAATTTTTGTCTGTAAATTGCGTGTGTTCTGAAGAATATCAGATAGGATATCAGATAGGATAGGACTGGTAACGAATAGGGTTGTCACAGAGTGACAACCCTATTCGTTACCAGGCTAACTTTAACCTGGCAGCGATAAGTACATTGATATCTGGGGAAAAAAAAGATGTTTTAATTAAATTATTTGTTTATATTTTACTAATAATATTTATCGCAAATAAATATTATTAGAAAAAAAATCTGCTTCTAAACTTAAATTCGAAAAATGTGTGATTATAATAACAAAGATTACACCAGACACTTTGTGCGGATGTTGACTACGAACTTCTCTGTTTTACTTTGTATATTTGCAGCTAGTCAGGTCGTTGACACTGGAATGAGAGACAATAAAAAAATAAATAATACAAGCGAACGTGAGCGCGCGCGCACGCACACAATCACACAAGTGCAAGCCTCAGCGTTGTAATCTGTATGTTCGTTTGCTGAGAAATAAGAAAGGGATATCTTATCTTTCTTCGTCCATTTTCTTTTATTCTGTGTTTTACTCGACTTAATTTCAATTCATTATTTGCTTGGAGAAATCTATCATTGAAAATCTTGTGTTTACTGTTCAACTCGCACGCTTATTTATGCAGAGAATGTCAAATTTCTGTTTCACCTTGCCTGACGAATTACAAGCATACGTATGACGCAGTTAGCTGTTTATTTCTAGGAACGAATCAAATGAGTTCATGAATGAAATTTAAAAGTCCTCAGAAAACATTAATGGAGAAAAAATTAATTTCTCCCTGGGTGAGAAATTAATACAAAAGGAATGAAATTAAAATTACTTTGCGATAATTAATTTTAATATCTTTATAAAATTTAGAAACGAAGAGTTTTTACACTTTCTTTATCGCACTCCTTTGTACACCGAAAATAAATTCTATTTAAGATTTGAACTTACTTGAAAGGATTGAATGTAAGAAATAAACAAAAAAAAAATAATAATAATATTTTAAGCTGAATTGATAAAGAAAATATTAAAATATTTATTCCTGAGAAGAAATAAAATGTTGGCTTTGTAAAACAACGGCTAGTCATTTTCGACCATTTTAATGTGGAAGAACCGTCAAAAATTAAAAATAATCATTAGATTATTATACATGATCGAGCATAAATATATAGCAGCAATTGAATATAAACCATTATCTTAAAATGCAGCTCTGATGACTTCCGTCGTATCGGACAAGAGGTAAATAACAAATCACCTTTCAAGTCAAAAGTCGCATGTTCTAGTCTGGTAACCTATGATCCATCACGCATAGTATAAAGTTCAGAGAATTATTGATGACGTAATGCTATAAACGGATAACGTTATACATTGCATGAGTTTGCGCAGTTGATATTATCATAAACAACCTTTTCTATCCTTTTTTTAATATATTTCTTTGAGAATTTTTTACATGATGTCCGTATACATAATGTACTCTTAATTTTAACGTTCTCTTAATTTTATCACGAAGGATTATAAAGAATAAAGCAGTAATAATTCTAAATTTTATCATACAATTAGATTTTTTTTTGTAATTTTCGATAGTATCTAATTTTACTGTGGGATAAATTTTGCCATAAGATAAATTAGGGAATTTTATGATACATTATAAAATCCATACAAATTTTACACTATAGGAATCTTCACATGGCTGACTGCTCCTGTAGCATACAATTGCAACTATTATTTCTATCCGACATGAATTCGATTTATCTACCATGCATTTATTTCTGTTTTGATATTGTTTAAGATTTGATTTACCGTATTCGTATATTAATTTAAATTTTAATTGTTTTTAATAATTTTGTTTAGTTATTGTTATATTATCATTATATTTTTACTGCACACACGATTTATTAACCCAATGATGAGGGCGGAATCATCTTTTAAGAGGATTACACTCATATATGTATAATCAAGAATTCTTAGGAGAGTTTTAGGTGCAATCATCTCAAAGCGAAACAGTATTCCAATGCTGGGCAGATCTGAGATTAACAAGTTGACAGTTGAGGTGAGGGCAATGGAAAGATACTTTAAGCGGTCACTGTTAGCACCCCCACTTTTTAGGAACAAGATATTAAGATATTTCCATATTTCCACTTATTCCAAGGACCTAAAGGTTCGACTGTCGCGTTTGAGCAAGAGGCTTTTTTTTTTTTTTTCAGATGCTGCACTGTGGTCGGCTAGGTGCAAAATTAGGGTATGAATTTAGTTTTTGATTTTTATTTTGGACTACTCTAGCACATTTGCTGGAGAACCTGAGCTTCAATAATGGCTGAAAATTTCGGAGTAGGCCTTGACAGGGACCCTGCTAACTGCTATGTACACAGACTCCCTCCAAGCACGATCCAGCAGAATTATTCGCCAGTTTGATCGACAGTAGATCACATTATAAGTGGGTGCAGCAAAATCGCGCAAATTGAGTTCCGTAAAAGGCATGATAACGTAGATAAGATAATCCACAGGGTGTCTCTTGATGTGTTACTATTAGATGTGATCTCTTGAACTATCTATTGTGGCTGAATTGTAGTCACTTCGCCGCTGTACCCTCCAATGCAGGAGGCGCTGGCTTCTTTATCTGATATTACTTATTCCCTGAGTTGAAATTATTTATTCATATTTCTTATTTATTTTTCCCTGAGTTGAAACATCCAACACACTAATTTGACAATCTTTGAGAATATTTAATATTACTCATATCAAAAGCAGTCCTTATAGTCCTTATAAGGACTGGCTTAAAGGGCGAAGCAAGAATGCTTTTCATCTTCCCCGTTATCTGTAGAGGACAGTGTAGGGATAAAGTGCTATTGAGCTATTAAAGCTCTGATCACGGCAGGAGGGTAACAGTAATAGCAGAGCCTCAGTTAGAACTTCATTATCTACAGCATTGCCATCCATTACCCTCCAAGGGTATTAATCGCCGCATCTAGGGCGATTCGAAAAGCACTCCCTCTATCAAAAGCAGCTTCTTATAGTCCTTATAAGGACTGGCTTAAAGGGGCGAAGCAAGAATGCTTTTCATCTTCCCCGTTATCTGTAGAGGACTGTGTAGGGATAAGGTGTTATTGAGCTATTAAAGCTCTGATCATGGCAGGAGGGTAACAGCAATAGCCGAGCCTCAGTTAGAACTTCATTGGCTACAGCATCGCAATCCGTTACCCTCCAAGGGTATTGGATTGAATGAATCAATCACCGCATCTCACGGTCGATTGATTCATCCAATTCAATCAAAAGCAGCTGTGATATCTCACCTAATTATATTATTAATAATACTAAAAAATATAAGGTTTATTAATATTATTATTTATTTATTTTATAACTTTATACTTACTTAAAATAACTAAATGTATTTTAAAATTACAATATAAGCACACAAATATTTCTAGGAGAAAAGTAAACAAAACTTGTAATAAAAATTATAATAACATTAAATGTGAGAAAACGATAGTTTTAAGTGCCAAAAGTCACATGTAATAAGAGGTAATGCAGTAATTATTCTGGACTACTCATGACGTAAATCCTCCTTTTGAGAGAGAGGGGAAAATGTGCTAGTTATTAATCACCACGGCTATTAACTCTATAAATTGAATGTAGCATGTACACGAATAAGGATGTACGGTTGAACAAGTGAGCACAATCGACCAAAGGTATTATCAAATAATAGTAATAAATGAATAAATAAAATAAACAAAATTAGAATTAAAAGTAGTAATTGTTAGACATAACAGTAAAATAAAATATATATTTCTTAAATTCGTAATATTTTCAGATTTCGTTTTATTTTTTCTATTAAGTATACAATTTATTCTTATATATATATATAAAGAAACGGTAGACCACATTATAAGTGGGTGCAGCAAAATCGCACGAATCGATTACGATTTGTGCGATTTATGCCTTCGTAATTGGAAAGTTTAATTGGGTATTTATTATGTGATTTGTTATTTTATTATTATTTTTTTATTATTATTAGTTTTTTTATTATTATTAGTTTTTTATTATTATTTTTTATTTGGTGCGGGAGCAAGATTTCTATTTTTTTTTCCAACCCATGCTGAATATAAAACGAGTTATTCGATATTTTGAACTGAGATTACAAGTAAACCCCTTGAAGAGCATAATCGTGCTCTTCTCCTGAAGACCAGTATCTCCTACAGGGGACATCTTCCTGTTTAACACCAAAATTCCTTGGAAAGCAGAAGTCAGATACTTTGGTGTACTGCTGGACAAAAGACTAACCTTCAACCACCACATCAAGGACTCGTGTACAAAGGCATCAAAAGCCACCGCCCAGCTCTATCTCCTAATAAACCTCTGTTAATTAGGAGATAGAGAAAAACAGCAGTGCTTTTTTTCTGGCATAACGCACCGGAATGGCGTTCAGGCACCGATTTTTTTTACAGTTTTTTTCAATTTTTCAAAAGTAATTTTTGAAACAATGTTCGCGAAATATTGATGCTCAGCTAACATTCGAAGAGGCGGAAATTAGAAATTTGTCAATCAGACTGCAACTAAATGAAAGAGAAATGATTCGTGGATTTCGTGAATACATTCTCGATAAGACATACCCAGAAAAACTGTTGCGTTTGGTACATGCTCTGAATACCATTCCCATTTCATCAAGTGAATGTGAACGCGGATATTCGCAGATGAATTTAGTTATCACCCCAACAAGAGCTTCGTTGAAGACTACAACAGTTTCGGCACTTTTATTCATCAAACTCGTTCGACCACCTTTAAGACTTTTCGATCCTTCAAAATATGTCGATCTGGGGTTACTTAGAGGACGACATTCGGCCTTAGATATTAAGAGCAAAGAAAGGAATCGAGACGATTTGTTTTTACATTTGATCATGTCTAAAATAAAAAATACTGAACATAAATTATATTTAATTCGTTTATGCGACTCCGTGACAGCAATAGCTGCTTTATATTTCATTTAAATTAAGATTTGAATAATATTTTCTTTAATAAAAAGCTTAACAAGATGTGAGTTCCGGCACCTTTTTTTTCTAGAAAAAAAAAGCACTGATCATATATATGTATAAGGCTCATCGAAAAGTTAGACGCACACTAAAACAACTTGACAAGAACTCCATCCCGATCACGCCTACTTCACCAGCGGAAATTTTGGGCATCATCAAGCACCTCAATAATAAATAAGTTCCAGGCCCTGATGGCATTACAAACAAAGTTCTCAAACTATTACCCCGCAAAGCTATTGTACATCTTACTAACATTATAAATTCAACCCTCAGAATGTAATGTTTTCCTCCCTCTTGGGAAATTGCTGACATTGTTCCAGTTTACAAACCAGGCAAAGATCTCACCTGACCCAAAAGTATAGCCCTATTAGCTTTCTTTCAAAACAAGGAAAAATTGCTGAAAAATTCATCCTCTCCAGACTCCAAGATTCAGTAGATAAGCTAAAAATCAGTCCACAAGAACAATTTGGCTTTCGTCGAAATCATAGCACTATCCAACAAATTTATAGGCTGATTAAACACGTAACCACAGGAGTCAATTGGAAACAACACACCGGTGCTGTATTTCTTGACATCGCAAAGGGTTCTGCAAACACTTTGGCATTACGGACTGCTGTGTAATCCTATCATCTACAACATACCATTGAAGATGTTACAATTAATCAAATCATATCTCACAAATAGAAAGATGCAAGTCAAGATAAATGACACAGTCTGAACCCAACGTCGAGTTTTGGCTGAAGGGTCCTTGTGGAACTCCAGCCAAAACTCGACGGTGGGCTGAGACTGTCATTTATTTTGACTTGCATCTTTCTATTAGTGAGATATGATTTGATTAATTTGAGTAGTTGGCTCCGATTCTATTCTCTATCTACATGGCTGATATTCCACATAATCCCATGTTGTCCATTATGGCCATTTATGCAGATGACAGGGCAATTTAAGGCGGATGAAGTGATCTGGCTTAAATTGCCGTGTCATCTGCATAAATGGCAATAATGAACAACATGGGATTATGTGGGATATCAAAATATACAAGATAGTATTATAAAAGTAGAATGGTTTTCAGACTGAAGAATACAGTTAACTCTTAGAAAAGCGTAGCTATACTCTTCACTAGAAGATTAGCATATCCCAATGGGGACATCGTTCTGTTTAATACCAAAATTCCTTGGCAAACTGAAGGAAATATCTCGGAATATTACTAGACAAAAGATTATGCTTCAACAGCCATATTAGGAACATACAAGAGTGGTATGAAATGTTCTCGGCCTCGAACATAGATGGTAACACGATCGCAAGATTTTTTTTCTAAGTTGGTACATCCGTCATAAGCATCCCTGTGAAATTGCAAGTCATTCTATCAAGTATTTGTTTCATACAGCTCTCTAAAGTAAAATTGTTGTCCTTATCCCTTGAAATGGATAAAATTGAGTATCGTGCGGTTATAAAATTCTTTGTAAAAGAAGGTTTAACGACAAAATAAATTCATTCGAAGTTCATAAAAGTCTATGGTCACTCTTCTACTTCGTTTTGGACAATTAAGAAATGGGCTGCCGAGTTTAAACGTATCCGTACCAGCCTTGAACATGGACATCCACGTGAAGGATGTCCAAAAAAGTGTAACAACCATAAATCTTTGACGAATTGCACGATATGTATTGGATGACCGGCGAGTCAAAGGGCGTGAAATCTCTGAGACTATAGGCATTTCAAAAGAACGTGTAGGATATATTTTGCAAAAGAATTGCAAATGAAAAAAGCTTTGTGCAAGATGAGTGCCGCGCTTTCTCACAGCAGATCAAAAACGCACTCGCATGAAAATCTCTGAACAGTGCTCGGAGCGTTTTAACAAGAATAAAACCGATTTTGTGGGTCGATTTGTTAATATGGGTGAGACTTGGATTCAACAGTACCCACCAGAATCCAAACAGCAATCAAAACAGTGGAAAGAAGCTGGTTGTTCAGAGCTAAAGAAGACAAAGTCAGTTCCATCAGTAGGAAAAGTCATGGCATCGGTGTTTTGATATGCTAAAGACATTTTGTTTATTAATTATCTTGAAATAACGAGGGAATATTATTCCGATCTTTTAACCAGACTAGATGAAAACTTCGTGAGAAAAGACCAGTTTGCAGAAGAAAAAAATCATCTTCCATCAGGACAATGCACCTGCCCACCAAGATGTTTTGGCAATGGGAAAATTAAGGAATCTGCACTGTGAATTGTTGGAACATCCACCTTATTCCCCAGATTTGGCTCACTCTGACGTCTATCTCTTCCCAAAACTAAAACTCTTCCTCGCTGGTCAGCATTTTTCTTCGAATCAAGAGGTGATTGCGGCTGTAGAGGGTATTTTGAAGATCTTACTGAGGACCGCTACAGGGACGAGATAATGGCGCTGGAGCATCGCTGGAATAAATGTATTAGTCTTAAGGGAGATTATGTTGAAAAATAAAAATAATTTTAAAATTATAAATTCGTTTTCTCATTGTTAAGCCGAGAACTTTTCATACCACCCTTGTATGTACAAAAGTATCTAAAGTTATCGTCCAACTGTACCCCTTGATTAACAGACACAGCAAATTAAACACAAGAAACAAACTGCTTCTCTACCAGACGGTGATTCGTCCTATAATTACCTATGCCTCCCCAGCTTGGAGTCATACTTCTAATGTGAATATACTTAAACTGCAACGAGTACCAAACAAAAGTTTACAAATGATACTAAATGCTCCATGGTTCGTCAGAAACATTAAGATTCATCGGGACACAAATATCCCTTATATCTCCTCATTTTTACGCTTTCTAGCAGTAAAGTTATTTTCAAAGACGACTACACCATCCTAATCAAGTGGTACAGCAAACTACAATGAAAAAGGTCTGGATCACTAGAGCAGGATTCCAGATGATATAAAAAAATTAAATAAATATATGAAAAAACGTTATTAATCTACAATACAAGTTTTCAGGTATAAGAATCACATGAAAATATTTAGAACTGATATATATATATACACGTCACAATCGGTGTGATTGAAAGTCATTATAGAACAATACTCATCACGTGCTACCAGTCTATGAATGCAAATGCATCAATTAAGGAAGACTGATGGTTTATGTATAAAATCTTATATTATGATAAATTAAATTATTTTGTAATAAATCTTAATGTGCTCCTCTCTCTGAAATCTCTAGGGCATGTGTCATTGCAAAAGTATTGGAAATTAGCAAGATGATAAAGGATATTCAGGTGAAAATATGAATGCTTCAAAATGGTCATATCATGGGAGTGATTATTCATATTTAAATAGGAAAGTTTTCATTTTTTTCTTTTAATAAATGTGGAATTGCAAAAGAATCTAATCAGCTGAACATATTAAACTATATCGTGTACTTTAAACATTAAACTTCTGCCCTATGAACAATAAAACGGCGTTCTGCTCCTCATTCTCCTCAATCGCGATAGGGTTTGGAGAAGGAAGTACTAAGATCTCCTCTCTTTCTCCCTGAGTAATTGTGGACTTAGACAATAGATGTCTGTGTGGGGGGAGGGGGGGAAACACCGAAAATTACTACTATCAATATATAAAATTTATCAAGTGTGTAACTCTTCCAGCAATCTTTATGTCAGATTACATTTTAGTGAGCTCCATCTGGCGGGGAAAATTTTTCTTAGAAAACTTCAAGATTTTTTTTTTAATTATAGCAAATAAATAGAAACACACATATCCTTAACAAAAACTATATTATTTCTAAAAATCATTAAAAATGATGTATTTTTTTTTATCTGTGTATAGAGTCAATTGTTAAAAATTTGAAAAAAAAATTTTCCGTTAATCACTTGTAGATCATCAAGTATTCAAACAAAGAATCGGTACAATAACCAACTTTGTCATCAGAGTACAACTGAGTAACCTACATTTTTACACTTAAATTATCATTATCATAAAAAAGGAATATCTAATGAAAATGAACGCAACATTGCACACAAAACCATGTACGAAATAGGACCGGTGTGTACACGTTTTATTTTAATGATTACAATCTGCAATATAACAAATAAATTAAATGACCGGAAAACTTTTATTTTTATGCGATAGCTCTTTCTTTTTTCAGTTAACTAAAATGAAAATGCATCTTAAGGTTGTCAACAACTGATAGGACAACTAAAAATATAAAAAAATAACGATAAGAACCTGTAAATGAATACCGATATTCTCATGGTCGCTTCTCAAAAGGTTTCTATGGTTGCCGATAAAGGATACGATAAAAGGAGTACCTTTCTTGTAGGTTCGTTGCCCTCCCTTTCATTAGTAATCCATTCTTAGTAGATACGGAAGCACATCCATCATCAAGGACAACCGCAATGTGTATCACGTCAGGTGAATTAAACGCGAATAAACGTTGAAACCGTAGCGATGAAAATACGGGTGGGTTTTAGTGAAATACGCATGATTTAAAATTAAGAAAGCCACAGACATTTGGCCTCCTTAATTTATTTTTAATTATTATCAGACAAGTTAAAACAACAGATTTTAGCCAGAATTAAGTACATTCTCCCAGAACAGACAGCTGGAAACTTTAAGAAAGAAACTAGAACTACGTCATGCGTACCACACTAATTGTACATAACCAAATGAATAAAACACTTAACTGACGTTTATTTTTCTTTCCTTCCTGATTTACGCTTAGACCCACACTTCACCGTGTAGGCATTCGAAACTAAATCTGACGGAATAGGATATTAATTCCTTATTTCCAAGGTGTCCTATATATGTATGCTGCTTGTGTTCTTGTGATCTGTTTGTCTGTTTAGCGGGACTAACAACTAGAGTTTCCGATTGGGAAAACTCTTCAACTCCGTACGAGACCCGTTAACTGAACATTTGATTAAAATCACCCAAAATGGTTCCTCACATCTCAGACGTGATTTCAACGGTGATCTTTCCAATCACAGAGCTAATCTAAACCAACGGAGGATCTTATTAAATCCTATCCACAAACGAGAAATTGTAAACCGTACAGCATATGATTTTACAACTTTGATGGGATGAGATTGGGAACATTAGAGAGGATCCAGAGACGAGTGACTAAGGCAACATCAGGGCTCTGGAATGTTGGCTACGGAGAGAGGTTGAAGGAATGAATGTGGAGTGCAGAGTTTGGTGGATTTGACGAAAGAGGTGATAAGCTAGAGATGTTAAAGTTGTGAGGGGACTTTATGGGACCATTCTAGAGGAGATTATAAAAATAGTAGAAAGCGAGGGGAGAAGAACCAGAGGCCATCCTGGGAAGTTGTGTAAGAGTGTGGTGAAGCGGGTTGTGAGAAGCAGATTTTTTAAATGGAAAATTACCACTGAATGGAAAGCATTACCAGAATATGCTTTTAATGCAAGGAGTGTTGAGGATTTCGAGATTCAATACGATAAATGCATTATCAAACTCTCGATGAGTCTACTGACGCCATGGAGGGTTTAATAATATATATATATATATATTTTTATCTTGGATGAGATGTGATTTCTCAGCTTTCATCCTCGAAGCTTATTTGTTGGCTTATCTGAAGATGACACCAGTTAGTTATTATTTATTGGTTTGTCGTGTTGGGAAGTTACGAAATCAAACCTATGTTTAATAGGTTTCGCTTCCACTGAAGCCGTTGATTGTGAAATTCGCACATGGCACGCGCACGCACACACACACACACACACACACACACACACACACACACACACACACACACACACACACACACACGCACGCACGCACGCACGCACGCACACACACACACACACGCACACACACACACACACACACACACACACACACACACACACGCACGCACACACGCACACGATAACTTGGAATGTCTTGATGCGTCACTGAAATGGAAGCTTGAACGAATATATTGTGTTTTATTAAGTTTGTATGGTATTTAAGGTGCGTGTTTCTTGTTCATAGTATTCCTTAGATTAGTAGTGTTCCAAAGAGTTCCTTAGAGCTCTTTTCAGGCTATTGTAAATTGTAAGGTTTCTGTATTCAAAAGGTAATTTCTTGATCATGTCTGGGATGCAGAAGTTTCGTGTGGTCTTTCTGAAGTGATTATTGTATTTATATGTGATATAATTTGAGGTCTTGTTATATGGTATGTATTTCTGACTGTCCTGTAGTTGGCATCGAAATAATGTTTGACATTGCAGTGTATATAAAGTCGTTATTTTCTCTTTGTTCCCAAGAGATCAGTTTTATCATTTTGTACTGTAATGATATTAATCTATTTAGTTTGTAGGGTGCATAGAAAGCATACGTTGTTATAGCGCATCTTAGTATATTTTGGTATAGTGCTTTGCATATTAGTGTTTTTAGGTGTGTGGGAAGTATATCTTTTAACCTGTAGAGTTTGCCAGTCATTGTTCGAAGTTTGTTGTGCAGATAGTTTATGTGGCTATTCCAGTTCATATCTGCATAGAAGTAAATTCCAAGGTATCGTATTGTATCAACCTGAGTGATTGTAGTGGTTTTCTGTGTATTTTTTATGTTGGAGAGTGAATGTTGGATGGTTATATATTTGTTATCAACTGGTCGAGTCAGTGGATTTCTGAATATCATTAATTTTGTGTTATCTGAGTTTAGGTGGATGGAGTTTTTGGTGAGCTAGTCTATGAGCAGATTTATGACAGTTTCATATTTGTTTGAGCTATGCTTACGTTATTATGGATGGATATTATTGCTGTATCGTCTGCGTATTGGAAGATCTTACCTTTGAGAGGTAGCTGATTAATATCGTGCGTGTAAATGTTGAATAGAGTTGTGGAGAGTACAGCTCCATGTGGCACTCCACAGGTTACTGGTAGCTCTCTACTTCGGTTTGACCCGATATGTGTGATATGCTTTCTATTTTGAAGGTAGTTTGTAAACCACCTGTGCGGAGGCCCATCTATTCCAACATGCCTCAGCTTCTCTAACAGGTTTGATGTGTGAGTTTATGAAATGCTTTAGTTAGATCAATAAAGACTACCATTGAAATTTTGTTTTTGTCTAAGGCGGTATTAATTATGTTTGTAAAGTCTTCCAAGAGAGATATTGTTCCCTTATTTTTCTGAAAACCATATTGTGTTTTGGGATAATATGAAAGTTCTTTGTATATGCTGTAAGTTTGTTCAATACGATCTACTCCATAATTTGATTGATAATTGGTAATGTTGCTATGAGTCTGTAATTGCTGATTAAATTTCTTTTTCCATGTTTGTATATGGGTGTGATTATGGCAGTCTTTAGCATACTTGGTATTTGTCCTGTTTTAAATGTTTTGTTTATTAATTTTAGTAGGATAGGAATTCTTTCCATGTTTCTTGATATACTTAGGTCTTATACCGTCAATTCCCGGGCCTTTGTTTGGTTTGATTTGATGTATTACAGAGAGAAGTTCTGCTTCTTTTATGGTTGGGAACCATAATGTCTGTTTTGATTGTGGTCCAAGTGGAGGATCACGTTTTGTGATTGGGGAATATTTCTGTGCAGTTCTTGGATGGAGTCTGCAAAGTATTGGGTAAAGTAATTTGCTAGTTGATGGATAGGTTTTGTGTCTTTCATGAAGCTGTGTTTTATGGTTTCAGAAGCGGTAGTGTTGGGAGCACAACACCACCGCTTCTGGTGGTGTTGGGAGCACAATCTAGCAACTCGTTGATCAGATGCCAGGTTTCTTTCACGTTGTTTTGTGCAGAGGTTAATTTGTCTCTGTAGTAGTTTCTTTTTGCATTATTTATTTGTGTTGTAAGGCGATTCCTTGTTATCTTATATTCAGTTTTTAAAGCTGCGTTATTTAGATATCGTTTTAATTCTTTCCATAAAGCGTCTTTTCTGTGTATTTCTAAGATTAAGTTTTGTGTTATCCAAGGATTTTGGGTTGTAATTGAACGAATTCTGACTTTATTTGCAGCTTTATTATATATTTCCTCCAGTGTGAGTTTAATGTTGTTGTATACGATATCTGCTGAGTCTGATGCCATATGATGACCCCACAGATGAAAAGCAACACAAAGCAATAATAGACGAATAAATAGCTTTATGTTGCTTTTCATCTGTGGGGCATTGCATGGATATTGTCTTAGTGTGCAGGTTTAGAGCCGTGAAGTGATGATCTGCTACTTTGCACTTTATGACTGATGCAGTGTAACTGGTTGGTGGTGCTCGAATGTTTATATGATCTAGGCAGGAAGCAGTGATAGTATTTCCGAATATTTCTTCTCTAGTACATGATGTTATTGTTGCTTTTAGGTTATACGTGGGTAGCGTGTCTAGGTATTGTACAGTTGTTCTGGTTATCGTTTGCAATATTCAGGGCCGACGGAAGCAGGCATGCAGAGCATGAGGTGCATGCGGGCGCCGCTACGAAGGGGGCGCCGCCTCCAGGGCAGTTCATAAGTTCATTTTTAAGAAACAAAATTTTTATCATAAAGACAAAAATTTCTTAGAATGATCAATATTAAAATAAATAAGGCCGGATACACCGAATAAAAATAAAAAAAAATTGTATATTGCCGCCTCTTTAATCAGCCGGCTGTAGTAGACACAACAGAATGTTGTGTCTACTGCAGTCTATCTAAAGTGAAACGGTGAACGGTTTTTATGCGCAGAAACAAATTTTCGTACAAAACATTTGTTGCTAGTTAATTAGTCATATAGTACGCATCTCAGTAAGCTACTGACAGTAGCGCAGTGCGGACTATTATTTCGTCTCTGTGTCGTGTTGTGTAATAATTTCTTGTGGGTATAAAATAGAAATCGAATCAAAAATTTAAAAAAAGTTATCCGGTGCACAAAATCGTAAGCGTCATGCTGCTAAAGAAGCAGATATTAAGAAACAAACTGGGGCTCTTAATAAATTTGTTAAAATATTAAAATATTCTGATACAGATTGTAACCAACTCGATACATCAGAAATCAGAGTTGAAGAACCGTGCACATCATACAATTTGCAAGAAAGTACTATTGCAACTATTGAACAAGATAACAAGACGCATGATTCAAGAAAAACAGTTAGGAGAAGATTTAGTTGTAGTTGACCGCGAAACTAACACATTGTTAGTCTCTGTAAATTTAGAAGATCCAGGTGAATGGGGAAATACTGATGAAAAATTACGAATTGTTTTAATTGAAATGGGACCTGTTCAAAAGAAAAATATAATATATCCCAGAGATACATATGGTCGTAAATTTGGCGACACGTATTATAATAGAAAAATGGAAAACGGGGAGCTTGTGCCAAGAACATGGCTCATTTATTCCGAAACTTTAACTTCTGCTTTTTGCTTTTGTTGCAAACTTTTCGCACCTACTGCTTGTAATTTTGCCATAATGTAATTTTTATGTAATTACAGCTTGTAATTTTTACATAATTCAGCACTAAGTGCTGAAATCACATATTCAGCACTAAGTGCTGAATATGTGATTCATTTTCAACATTGCATTTCAATTGCAATTTTCATAATAATACTTTTTTGCATGTATATTTACAACACGTGTTCTTCTAATATTAACAATGAAGATTACACGGAATTTTTGAAAAATGGATAATAATAATATGATAATGTCTCAGATAAATTACATACCTGTGATTATTACAGACATTTTTTGCATGTTTACACATTATGTATAAAAAACAATTTTTCTGTTTTCATCGTACAGAGTATTTACATATTTACAATTAATGCATATTACACTGGATGCTCTGTACATTATACTGTATGCAGTTTAAGGCACATTATTTCTTTTCAATATTTTTTTTAATATCTGTATTTTCATTATCATTATACACCGTACTGACTGTTTTGTTTTACATAATTTGCAGTCTTTGATTATGAGGATTAGGTGTGGATGAGTGGGACGTTTTTAATCCCACCTACTTCAAAGCTTGGGTTAGCTTTTATGAAGAGAGTGGAATTAGCCTTCACTATTTATGTTGTTGTTAATAATAATAATAATAATAATAATAATAATAATAATAATAATAATAATAATAATAGCGTGCTCTACGTGCAAGACTTTTTAAGGAGAAAAAAAGTTGATGTCTTTCTTGAGCAGTAGGGAACTGTAGTCAGCATTCCAAAGATGGAACGAAAGATGGAAATGAGAAACTGGTTTGCTAAATTTGAAACAGAACTGTACATGGATGTTGACTAGCTACTGTTTTCTCCCCACCTTTTTTTAATATATGCTTAGAGTAACTGAAGTCAAGCGAGTGGTATAGCATCCATGAAAGTACCTCCAGAAATGGTATGTCAGAAATAGAACATGCACTGAGAAAATCACTTGGCATGGGGAATGAAAGATTAGATACAGAGTGGTGAATAGAGTGATGAAATTCATCTCCCACCCCAAAACAATCACAAACATCCATGCCTACGGCGGGATTCGAACTCGCAGCATGTTGGTTGGAGATAAGTTGCCACTCCGGCAAATTATCGAGATTACCCTTTTCTGGATAGTATCAAGCAATTTTAGCGTGGTTTTTGATGCATCATGTGAAATGTGAAAACAATAATATTATGGTATTGGGTAGATTTTGGAAGTGAGAAGTATTTTTTTATGGATATCCACGAAAGATTGGTCAATCTCTATAGTACACTAGCACCATCGATAGGCAATAAGCAGCTTGTTCACATTTGTCTTGAAAAGCTGTGGATTGTATTCCAGAGGGCAGCAATGGCAGAGATGAACGAAAATGAGGAAAAACTTGTTCTGTGCGTTTGAATCGAACTGTGAAAAGGCGTTGATTGGCTTCTTCACCTGAGTGGACGGATTTGACAGAGGGTGGGAGTTTTCTTGATGCCAATTCTGTGGCCATAGCAGTATTTATAGAAGACGTATGCTGAATAAATTGAAAGCCTGTGCGAAAGTGAGTGGAGTGTATTAGTGAGACAGGGGTTGTCAATCCATTTAACTGACTCTTTCTGTATACGATCCAGTATTTTTAGGAAGCGCTTAGGGACACCACTCTGAATGTGTGAGCAGTACTCAATAGTAGTGAAGATTTGTGATTTTTACACAGCTCTTAATCGTACTAAGGAGCTAAAGTTAAAGTATCGGCTCCAAGAGATTTTTTTTATATGCAGAGGAGGAAATATTTGTGATATATTTGTTCCAAGAGAGATTTGAGGTTAGAGTTATTGCAAAAGAAAAATCTCATCTTCAATAGAGATTTGGATATTGTCACGGGTAAGATTTGAAAAACAGGATTCTTTTTTGTGGGAAGTAATGCAAAGATGTGTTTTGCTTGCACTAAAGTTAACAAGGTTATCCAAACCACATTGATGAATGTTTTGAAGATGGAATTTAAGTGGTTAAAGTTCTGCAGGGTGTAGTAATTTGTGCTAGGCAAGGTTATCAGATGAGTGCGTCTTTCATCAGCAAAACTGTGAACTGGATTGGCAGTCAGCTGGAATAGATCGTTTATGTATAGAAGGAAGAAGGCGGGAGAAAGAAAAGAGCCTTGTGTGGGGGGGGCAGCAGTTGTACAGAGAGAGAGAATATAAGGGGCCCTTCGCCATCACTCGAAGTGTCAGGGCGCTGCCGAAATAATGGGATCTTTGTGCCGAACTACAGTCAAAACCTTGGGAGTATCAAGAATAACCACTTGAAATTCGCCAAACCTTTACATTATGTTTCTCCAGAGATGGGTGACATAAGTTAGTAGATCCCCTGTTGATCGGCAGTGACAGTTGGGTCTCCTTGGTTGTTTCCATTGCTGTAGAAAGAATTGAGGTGAGAGAAATTAGACGGTAGTTTGAAGGTAAAGATATGTCACCCTTCTAGGAATTAGGTTGTATATGGACTAATTTTTACACTGTAGGATAGATACCTTTAGAACAATTGGAGGAATGCCATCAGGGCCAGGAGACTTTTGGTATCTAAGTTGAGCAATTTTTTTTCTGGTTTCTTTCTGGCGATAGGTCGAACGAGGCATTGCGTATGGAATGGTTGAGGGCCATTTACCATGAAACAGATATGCTATAATTGGAGGCGTAGGAAGCCAGGAGGTTGACTTTTCTGTAGGTGATGATACAATAGTACTTCTGGCTGTAATAGTGGTGGGAGTAAGGTCTTGAGCAGACAATTTTGACTGTTTTTCTTTCTTTTATTATTATTTTTTTTTTTTTTTTGCTTTTACTTCATTTAGCGTACAAAACATTATTAAAATATTTTGTTATGATTAAAATATGCAACAGATACAGATTGAAAACAAATAAAACGACGAATTTTATCATGAAATCGCACATAATTCACATTAAAATGTATGCTGAAATGTATGTAGAAATATTCTAAATGGATACGGTCATAAATGTTTACATTCAAGCCATATCATAAGACTGTAAATAAGCAGTTAAGTTACTTGTAGTCATAATTTTTCGGTAACAAAAAAATAAATAGATATTAATATGCTTCTGATTACAGTAGAAACTTTCTGTGATTATACAACTAAACTACTGTTGTAGTGAGAACTTAGTACTGTATCTGTCTTAGTCGACAATAAACAAACGAAAACTTTATTATATTAGAAATAAATAATAATAAAAAAAAACTAAACACATATTACTGAGTTTATTTCCTTTTATTTCATTAACTTCGACAAATCTGAAAACAGATGTCATTTGAAAATCCTCCAAACACGTGAACATATCCAGAATATTTATTCTAAGGAGATATGTGAATCTCTTTATTTTATTTTATTTTTTAAGCCAGTAGTAATGCCCTTTAAATGGGAATAGTTTTCTAATGTTTCTTCTTGGCCTAAAGGCAACAATAGTTGCTTCATTACGTTTCTGTGACATCACACTTTGGTCTATCTATTGTAAACTCACTTTTCAGGTCTGGTAACTTTTCAGACGCCAGTAGAAATTGTGCGAGAGGAAGGACTGGTGGGAAAGAAACGTGAATCACTTATCTACAAAGCCTATTTCGACTCTGCAAGACTTTTTAAATGTAACTCATGATTTGCTATTTTCTCTAAAATCCTCATTATCTCCGAGTTCAATTTTATACAAGATCCATTATATAAATAAAAAGGTGTTCGATATTATTTTCCTTTTTTTCTCCTTAAATATTTCTATTTTCTCAAGAATGAATTTATATCGTTTCATTTAATTGGTATTTCAATTCTATTTAGTCTTATCTGCAGTTTATTACATAGTATACGGAAATTATTAAAATATTTTATGGAATATACAGAATAAACTGTTTGGTTTAATTTTTTAAATTAATCATTTAAAGTTATTAGATAATTCTCTGCATATCGTTTTTAAAGGAACTAAAGTAGAAGAAGCTGTTTATTTTCTTGAGAAATATATCTTGGCTTCTACTCACTTTGTCTTAACCCTTGAGATCAGGAGAGCCTCTAAATATTATGAAACCTGATATGGTATAAGATAATTTTATATTTTTTTAAACACATCACTGAATGTCTTGGTTAATATCAATACTTCTACCTCTCGAAATGTGAGAATTATGGAATTGTTGTTTTTTTCGTAAAAAAAGCTTTACTTCTAAAAATAATGACAACATCGGGGTATAATAATTGTTTCTTTACTTAAATTTCAACATCTCTCCCACTTGATTCCTTCAAATGCAGTAGCAGGCCACTTTCTGACCTTGGAACAGTACTAACCTAACATGCCTGCGTATTAGGATCACCCCCCCCCTCTCTGACCACTATCACAAGACACTTATAACTATTTTAAAGATAGAAATTGATGCACAAACTAATACTGATTGTTGAAATCATATGATAAATAAATCCAGAGATGTTTTTCAATCAGAGGTCTGACAGGTTTAATTTTAACCGTGTTCTGATTAAAAAGGGGGAAAAATCGATATGTCTTCATTGTAAGAAATGTAATGTAAGAAATTAAATACCTAGGAAAGAAAAAAAGCCGCAAAACAACCATAAATTAAAAAAAAAAAAAAAATCAGTATTCAGAATAATTTTTCACTTAAGTAAGTTTCATGATGCGATAGGTAGCCATGACGTACTCTCAGACCAGAGGTCTATTTCCGGTTTTTGTAAATTATGATAGGTTACTAGAATGATAAGTTAACAGTAAATGTGCTGGGTAGCAGCATTTGTGGTACTGACCTTACCAAATATCTACAAATAAATACTATTTTATTTTAAAGTAAAGCCTCGAAAATACCTATCATTACAAGCATTGGTATCAAGAACCGGCTTGAGGAGCTTTTGAAAGCTAAAATGAGCTTGAAGTTAATTGAAATCCACATATCACCCACTGCCTTCAGACAAAAAAAAAAAAAAAAACACTGTTACCATAAACACAGGATAAGAAATCCTACTGCCAAGAACCACTATATGCTAACCCTTGATATATCATCTTTTACGTGAACCCGAACTGTAAAACCTCTGCTGGTCTGAGAGTACATGCCATGACTATCAATCTCGTTATTGTTATTATAATTATCATTATTATGACACCTCCAAGGAGTTCTTGGACTCATCGAGGGAGGGCACCTACTCTACAACTCTCTTTCTTCACCACTTAATCCACCAACTACAGCGAATCATCATCATCTACACTAACGCCATCCAGTCCCCACCACCATTAGTAGTTTTTGTCTAAATTGCGTGTGTTCTCAAGGTCGATTTGTCTTTTTGCAGAATGAAAAAAAAAAACCGAGTTTCCTTGAGAAAAAACTCCTGCTACCTCCGTATAAGATTGTGAAGTGAAAATAATGTTTAATACTGTTTTAGTTGAGGAAATTTACGGTTCTCTTTCATTCTTAGGAATTTTTATTTCTTATTAAATTAAGGAATCAATAAAGAAATACCAATATTTTCCCCCTTTATTCAGAATCCACCTGATATTATTTAGACTGCGCTAGTACACCAAAAATAAGAGTAAGAAAATATTCTTTAAATGAGTATTTTAAAATTTGAAGTAATTTTCAATGACAGGATCCAGGATCACACATCGATGAGGACGCACGTCCAAGATACAAATGTCTCAGTCATACAAAAATATTGTAGGTTCCTTATCCTTATAAGGACTGGCTTAAAGGGGCCAAGCAAGAATGCTTTTCATCTTCCCCGTTATCTGTAGAGGACAGTGTAGGGATAAGGTGTTATTGAGCTATTAAAGCTCTGATCATGGCAGGAGGGTAACATCAATAGCCGAGCCTCAGTTAGAACTTCATTGGCTACAGCATTGCCATCCATTACCCTCCAAGGGTATTGGATTGATTGAATCAATCACCGCATCTCACGGTCGATTGATCCAATACTGTACGTCCTTATAAGGACTGGCTTAAAGGGGCGAAGCAAAAATGCTTTTCATCTTCCCCGTTATCTGTAAAGGACAGTGTAGGGATAAGGTGTTATTGAGCTATTAAAGCTCTGATCATGGCAGGAGGGTAACAGCAATAGCCGAGCCTCAGTTAGAGCTTCATTAGCTACAGCATTGCCATCCAAGGGTATTGGATTCATACTGTAGGTTATATAGTCCTTATAAGGACTGGCTTAAAGGGGCGAAGCAAGATTGCTTTTCATATTCCCCGTTGTCTGTAGAGGACAGTGTAAGGATAAGGTGTTATTGAGCTAGAAAGCTCTGATCATGGCAAGAGGGTAACAGCAATTGCCGAGCCTCAGTAAGAATTTCATTGACTACGGCATTGCCATCCATTACCCTCCCTGGGTACCAATTTTAGTCGCCTCGTACGACATGCATTATGCATTAGCCACATTGGTGCTATTCTTAACCCGGCAACCACACGGGGTATACTGTAGGTTCCTTATAGTCCTTATATAATATAATATAATAAGGACTGGCTTAAAGGGGCGAAGCAAGAATGCTTTTCATAGTCCCCGTTATCTGTAGAGGACAGTGTAGGGATAAGGTGTTATTGAGCTATTAAAGCTCTGATCATGGCAGGAGGGTAACAGCAATAGCCGAGCCTCAGTTAGAACTTCATTGGCTACAGCATTGCGATCCATTACCCTCCAAAGGTATTGATCCATCTAAACCATACTGGAGGTTTAATTCAATGTTATTTATTTATATTTAGGCTATTTTTATTTACAATTACTGTATAAATATTAAACTAGATTTTTAAACATATAATTGTTCAAATACCTAATAATTTTAAAATCTATTTTATTTTTATTCGTTCATTTTAGTTTTATGTTTATCTATTATTTTAATAGCAAGTGTATAAAACAAAATAATTTTGTCTATATATAAGCCGAGCTAAATGTAAACAGCTGAGTAACGAATATTTCAACAGCTGCGTAGGATTCATCACGTGATCTAGTTAGGAACCCAGTGAGCTTCACGTGTAGTTCCGTTTAGCGGATTTCCACCCAACAAAACAAACATTACGTTACTCACAATATCTTCAGTTGAATTACTTTAGACGGTTTTTAATTAAAAATCAAAACTCTTTTAAAAAATACATTCAACAAAAGTGACTTACCGGTAATAAAACCGATTGATTTTGTGGATGCACGTAAACAACATGACGAACATTAGCTGTCAATGAAATTCGACAAGAAGATGGCAATAGAAATCCAAGCGAACTCTGCCTTCCCTTCGGACCGCGAAACAAGCCCGTAACAACCAGGCCCAGCCGAGACGTGCACAATTTTACTAACATGAAGCTGTCCGAAGAGAGGGAATCGAGATGGGTAGGAAAGGGGGATACAAGAGGTAATACCAAAACTCAATGGCACACAAAACAGCAGCTACTGGCCACTAGTTGCTCTCGCATTGTAGTAAAACTGTTAGAGTGTGTTTGTGGCGGCGCTCACAGATCAGCTGGTAACTTATCGTAGCCTACTTTTCCCATCGCTCGCTCATAAACAACTTTTTCAAACATGGCGTACCGAAGCTAAGCAGTCAGAGACGTCCTTGACGGGAAGCAGTCATTTGACGCTTTCGTTCAATTGTGTCGTGATAGCTAATATTTGGATATTAATAATTTCTGCCGTGATGAACCTTTGACCTTGGAGAAATCGGAATGCAAGTTTCTCCCTCCTTAAAAAAATGGAAACAATTATACTTTGTGGAAGATACACATACGTCAAACGTAATGTGTGTGTGCGTGCGTGCCTGCTCGTGCGATTCACTAGCCCGGATTGTTTGCGTCTCTTTGAAATTTCAAATGCATTTGGAGTTAAATGTTCACATGGGAACTTTTCCGTAAGTTTCCCATAGGTCGGAAGTTATTTCGGACGGGAAAATGACCTTGTAATACAGTTTCTATTCGAATCTTGTGCTTCCAAAGGGTGAAGGTTCGCTGCAGGAAATGACCAAGGCCTTAGGAAAGCAATGAAAATCACTGCGATAAATTTACTGAAGCGTTTGCAATCGATTGTAACTTGTTGCTGTTAGGTCGCTAAATGGATTGTTGATTACGAATGTAAACTGGGATTCAGAATATTGATCCTAAATTAATATTTATCATTGTTGAAAAGAAAAATTTGGACCCATAATAGGTTAGAAATGACATTCACCAATGAAATCATACTTAAGTAATTCAACGAAACAAACTGAACGTTTTTTTTTTTTTAGTTTTTTTTTTATCTACTTTGGCGTTTGATTAGTTTCATTTAGTAGTACTAGTTCTCAAAAGTCACGATAATATTTTAATTAGAGTCAACGTATTACGTTTGTTTCTTTCTGTTGACTAAAATCCCTTGCTTTTGCTTTTGCTTTGGTGTAATGTTCATTGGAAAAAAAAAAGTTCCTACTAAAATAGAGAGCCAAAAGGCTAAACTTTGGCGATGAAAAATTATTCAAATTAAGTGGATATTGAATCCAACATTATTTCAAAACCGAATATAGAAACTACAAGAGTTTCCTGTTGAATATAGAAACTATAAAAGTTTCGACGGATCCAAGCGTAAGCAAACCTTTCATGACAGGGGCAACTCGTAGTAAAGGTGAGGTAAGCTCTGATCACTATCCTTAGTGTTTCCTATCATGTAAAACACATCTCCTAGGGGATGTATGATGTTATACATTATAGGGGTCACTACCCAGACCGGTTTCGACCTTTGTTGAGGTCTCATCAGTGAGTAGGCAGACTCAAAATGTAAATACTCAGGTTGTAGTGATGCAGAGTTCCACCCAGCCAATATGCGCTAAGCGAAATGTCTTAAAACGGGGATATTTCGTCTCTCTAGGTCTGAATCGTAATATAAATGTGTTGAAAGCACAATAACTCTGATATTAAGATGTTAAAATTCAATCGCAATTTTTCATATATGTAATAATAATAATAATAATGAGTCCTTGAATTTCCTAGAGGTGTCACGTAATAATAATAATAAACAGCAAATTTTAGAACTACATAATTAATTCTTAAAGCAAGATCTGTAAGTTATACCATTGATTGTCAAGCGCATGCGTGGCACGCGCTACTTTTATTATTGTTAATTTATGACTCTCGTTCACAGGTTGCTTTGTGTTGTTGGAATTAGTGGGCGAATAACATTAACAGTTTCATTTAATGAAGACGCACGGTTGCTAAGTGCACCAGAACGCTTAGATCTGAGACAGCAAGGTTCTTTCACTTCTTATTTCCGGCGTTGCGAGATTATCTGTGATGGCCTAGTTATGTGTCACGGCTCGTAAACGTGCCTTATCTCATGGTTATTACGAATTCTGAAGCGCTGTCGTGGATAATGTGAACCGTCGAACCTTTGGTGTAAAGTAAAAGTTACAGTTATCTATTCTCGGAGAAAATGAAATTATTTATTTGTCGTTAATGGCAGGCGACGACGAGAATTTAATTTGAAATTTCTTTATGATGGGTTTCTACGTTGCGATAGGGTCAAGCATAAAACTCTGCTTTATATCAGTGTTGGAAGTAAAATGAATACATTTTATTTCGGTATAAAAATGTTGAATTTAGTAAATTATATTTACAATTCTGTAAAATTGTAAATATAATAATCGAAATGAATTTCGGTTAGAATTGTCCAATTTAAAGAAAATCATCTTAAACTAAAAACGTCGTGCAAATTATTGTGACTTGCATCTCACTATGAAAATTTGTAGCGTCTTCCTTTTCAATTAAATATACTTTTGATGTTAAAGATGGGTAAAACAAACAAAAAATTATTTTAAAAAATTGTAAAACTGAACTGAAATTTACACTGAAGGTTTAAACACCTTTTATTATTTTTAATTGAAAATACAGTAAAATTCAGTTATACGATTAAGATTGTGCTGCCATCTTTCTCCAAATGAATGAATTAAACCAGGAAACAAAACAAACGCAATACAAGTTGATTTTTAGCTAGAGATCTGATAACAATGAACAGTAATGAATACTGAGACCAAAGTTTCGTTTATTAATTCTATTGAAACAAGTGTACTTTGCTTGTAAATTACGCAAAAAAAAAAAAAAAATAGTATCTGTTGCAAGGAAAATTATTCGAAGTAAGAAAATAAGTTTTTTGAAAGAATAATCTGAACTTTAAAATATAAAGTTTATTTAATCAGATTATTGATTAAATATAAAACAATCCACTCCCTTTTTTTAAAAAAAAAAAAGAAAACAAAGAAAAGTCCTTTTTATTTTAAACTGACAAATTCCACTGCTTTAATTCATTCAAAGGGAAAACTTTTATAGCATAAATATAAAAAGTTCACTTAAAAAAGAAAGAAATTATTTTACATCGTAATTCTTATTTCCTACTTTGATTAGCACATTTTAAAACTGGTAATCCTTGCACTATATTAAAACTAAGGAAAGAAAACATTTTTAACAAAATAGTTTATAATAAAATAATTATGAATCAATCAAATAAATTCAAATAGAGGTGATAAGAACAATGGGGTTAAAGATAGTAAAATTTTAATGATGATGATAATTATAATAATAATAAGTTCTTGACTTTTATTACCCAAAGTGAGTAGGCGAGGCTGTTTAGTCCTAATATTTTGAAGATTGGTAAACACTCTTATCCCTTAGCCATCACATTAGAGCAGTGGTTCCCAACCTTTTTCCACTTGTGTACCCCTTTTAAACCCATTTCTATAAATTGTACCCATTGTTTTTAAAATAACTGTTTTTAAATATTGACATTTATTGTTCCATAACTAACGTTTGCATTTTGTTTACTTTACTTGTTTTTCCGCCATTACTGATTATTTTTCGTGTAACCCTGAACAGCCAGCACATATCCCTAGGGGTACGCGTAGCACCGGTTGGGAACTGATGCATTAGAGTAGTGACCAAAGGGGTTAGTGACCAAGAGATGTAAGCAATTGTCTAACATAATCTCCTCCCCGAAGCCTATTAAAAATCATTGATAGCCTTGAGCCCACTGTCTGATGAACAAGAATGAAGACTGGCTGCCCATCCGTTCTGCTTCATTAATGTAACGTACCAAAATGATGACTTACACTACTTTTTTTTGGAAGAATTTTATTTTCATAGGTTTCGGAACAGTGAGATAACTCAGGAACTCTTACTGTTGTGACCAAACATAGCAGTTTTCAAAGTCATGTCATGCTTTCAATAATTTCAATAGAATGTTTCTATTATCACAACTACAAAAAGTCATTAATATTTGTAGGATAGACAATGTGTGAATATGAAGCACTGTATGAAATTGAAGAAAGGTTATTGGGATGATTGTGATTTTTCATCAAACAACTACCACTTATGTAAATTATAAAGAGTTTTGAATTTCTTGAAAGATCTCTCCCGTCAATCTCCATTTAGTACATTATCCATGTAACGGATTCTCTATATCTCGAATGATAAAAAAAAAAAAAAATCGCTAACGCCCTTTTTTCCTCAAAGGCTAGATTGTTTTAGCCTTATCTAACTTTTGAAGACTGAGGAATAAGTTCAGTTTCCACGGTAGCCAATCAGAGATAGATGGCCCAAGACTATCACTATTTATACATGGCATCTGGCGAAGAGAGGTGATTGACAAGTTCTGCCATCTCATGGATCCTAATCCTAACCGTATGAAACCCACACTATTTACTGTCTGAAATAATGTGGGTTCTTCGATCGATTTTCTTGAATTTATGGGAGGACAAAAACGAATTTCCGTGAAGAAAATCATGTCGACTAAGACATTTTTTGTAGCTTTAGTCGACTTCACTCCACTTCCACTTCCACTGAGCTACACAGGTTTCTATCGAATGATACCAACTTGAAACTTGGAGAACTCAGCAGCAGCCTTGTAGGTGGATAAAGCAAAAGAGAATTTTGTATTACAGTGCCATGTCAAATGACTGAAGATTATACACATTTTCCTGGTTAATTTATCCATGGCATCATTTTTCAAGGTTGCATTACTGGGTAATAGTTTCTAAGAATATAATAGCCAAATGTTAAAGGGTAAGCCAGAACAGGGAAGAAGACAAAGTCACCCAAAATATGCCTTTTCGTTTGCAAATACTTTCCTGAAAATATAATTATCGCATTAAAAACCGACTTAAACAAATCCTTAAAATATTTTCCCTTGACAATAGTTTGCAGCAGTCTGGAATAAAATATTTCTCAATACATATAATTTTTTCTTAATTGCCGCAAGAAATATTCAAACTATTGTATATTAAAGACGGAGAATTCATAAATAATCTACAATGGTATGTCACCGGAAACACTGATGATATTATTCTGGATTCAAACTTTGACGCAGGTCAGTCTGTGAACTATTTTACAACAACAACAAAGTATTGACACAGGGAGGAACGAACGAACAATGAACTATTGTTTATATAGTTTTTAGTGTTTTATGTCAATCAGTGAATATTCTTTGTGCTTGCATCCATTTATACAAGATATGAAAACAAGGACACTTCAAGGTCATCAGAGATAAATGAACAACATTCAAATTATTGATAAAATACTAAACTATGGTAGAATATAAACACACATTTGCAGTTAAGTAGATTAGTGTTATCACAGAACTCAACACTGGTCAAAGTTCGATACGGAAATAATGAAATATTCCAAAGATTATATGAGGGAGACAAAGAAACTTGACTCCAGAAACAATTTTTCTTTAAAACTTGTAGAAAAAACTGGGTGTATACCCATGAATGTTTACAACTACTACTTTTCCACTGAATATGGATGTCTCGTGTGGAACCAATCAGCTCGTACGAGGACACCACCCTAAATGGAAGCTAGCGATATACGCTATAACCAAACGTGACCTGGATGAGCCATTGCTAATTGAATACGCCACACACACACACACACACACACACACACACACACACACACACACACACACACACACACACACACACACACACACACACACACACACACACACACACACACACACAAGTTTGTTGAAAAAAAAGTGGAAAATGTAGGTGTTGGGGTTAGTGGGTGGACAGTTTGAGTTCCATGTCAAGTAAAGGAAACACTGTTGATAAGATCAAAGATACAATTATACATTATTTATTATTTCGAAGGAGATAATCTGTTTTAGTACCTACGATCAGGGCTCCAGAAATACAACTCAACTTCATTAGTAAAAAAAAAAAAGCTGATTTCTGGCCAAATCTATGTCCCAGCATTCTCTATCAGAAATGGATGTCTTGTGAAACCTAAATGTTTCCACTTTGAAAGCTCCTCGCACGTCTTGTAGTAATCTAGAGTTACGAGTATTGTAATCATCCCAGGATATTTTTACATACATAACAAAATACAACTTATTTGTAGCTCAACTACCTGTCTTAGAAATCACTTCTCATGTTATAAACAAGCCTTATTCTCTATTGTTTTTAATCCTTTCATTCGCCTTCAGTTTTGTGTCATTTTTTACAAAAATAAAATAATAAAAAAATAAAATAAAATTCAGGAACACAACATGAAAGTATCAGTCGCTCTGCAAACAGGCTCTCTTTTCACGATATTTCATTTACATGATCGATCTCCAACACATCTTTGCAAAAAATAATTATATTTTTAATAATAATATTTAAAATGTTTTTCCACATGTAAAATGTTCAAATATTTAATTGCATAAAGAAAATTTATGTTGTAAATAAATGAAATAAGCGTACACTAATACTATTTTGCAATTTTATAAAAATTAAAAGTTAAAGAGGGCGTAGAAAAACTAATAAAATTGGCGATTTTATAATCACCAATTGTTAAAATTGGTGAAGAGACGGCTAACAAGTGCCGCCATCTCGGTCCTTAATCCTAACACAATATATTTTAATGTCTGAAATTGGCGATTTTTTTAACAGTTCGATGTGAAACAAATGTTATTATAACTGTAAGAACAAAGTGTAATCATCACATCAAATGTTTGAGAATTCTTGATTATTTCTAAATTACATAGCCAGTTTCTGGTAAGGTTAATATCAGATCAGATGGTGAGAGATAAATAGCTCCGCCTGTTGTCATGGATTGGATTTACTTTACCTTCAGCAGCGAAGAGCATATCTTCGTGCAAACTAACTTTTCGAGTCTGTGTGTTGTGGATGGGTGTGTGTGTGTGGGGGGGGGGGGAAACAGTCCACGAAGGAATAAAACTTCTTTGATAACTTGATAGGGAATCGGTGATATTTGTTAAAAAATGAAAAAAAAAACTGTAAACTATGCGAATAAAATAAAGTAATATAATTTAAGTATATTTAATGACATTGAAAACGCATTCGCTACTTGTCTCTAATAGCTTGCCACTGGTGAGCGAGTGAGTGAGGGAATTTCTGGAGCCCTGCCTACAATACTTATTACATTGTAATTAAAATAAAATAAAATAAAGAGCCTGTGTAGCTCAGTGAAAGTGGCATTTTCTCTCCTGAGCGCTAGGCCACCCAAAGAAAGAACGTCGTGAGTTCGATTCTAGTCGCTGACTAAAGAACTCTTTCTAAGCATTTTTATATCGGTTCCAGAGTTAATCGATCTCTGTCAAGCACAAGCAGGTTTTTTCCCGAAATCTCGGGATTTTCATCCCATAAACTCAAGAAAATTGATCGTAGAACCCATTTTATTTCAGACATTAAAATATATTGTGTTAGGATTAAGGACCACGAGTTGGCGGCACTTGTTAGCCGTCTCTTCACCAATTTTAACAATTGGTGATTATAAAATCGCCAATTTTATTAGTTTTTCTTCTCTGTTTATTAGTCTCTTCACTGGATGCTGCTTAAAATTAGTGCTAATCTTGAACCAGCCAATCTCTGATTGGCTAACAAGTGAGATTGAAGTGCTCACTCTGCCTTCAAAAGTTAGATAGAGCTAAAACAGTCTCGCCTACTCCCTGTACGAGAATAAAACGCGTTAGCTAGCTGATATTTTATTTTTTATTTTGATAAAATAAAATCAAATAATATTAATATGATATAATACAATATATAAAATAATAGGTCTCTAGAAAGAACAACTTTTTCATATAATTTTAATATTTCTTTTGTTTTAATATAATCATATAATATAATTAATGTGTAGTAATATATAATAGATATTTGATTATAATAAAATTATTATAATCAAATAATAAATGTGCTATGAAATCTAACACAATCGTAGTGCTGACAACTACTTGCCACAGTTTTTTATTTATTTATTTATTTATTTATTTATTTATTTATTTATTATGGCTATTGACCAGTTGCGGCTCGTGGCTTGAAATCGTGTAGGTGCTGCATCTTTCAAAATATACATACACACTGTAAGTACAGTACAGTGTATACCTGTTTGGATAAAATATCAAAATTATGGTAAAAATTTAAAAAAAAAAAAAATTAAACATGAAAAATATTGTTCATTATCGATAAAATTATACAGTTTAGTATAATTCAAAATTACTTAAAAATAAAATCTATTATCATAACGTCAATAATGTTCTAAAATAAAAATTATAACAAATCTTATGTCTTTAATTGTAATGTCCAAATATTTAAAGAGATTGAGTAAATAAGCACTAAGAACTAAATATTTAAAGAGATGGAGTAAACGATAAACACTAAGAAAAAAGTGAAAAATGTAGGTGTTGGGGTTAGTGGGTGGACAGTTTGAGTTCCATGTCAAGTAAAGAAAACACTATTGATAAGATCAAAGACACAATCATACATTATTTATTATTTCGAAGGAGATAATCTGTTTTAGTACCTACGATCAGGGCTCCAGAAATACAACTCAACTCCATTAGCAAAAAAAAAAAAAAGCTGATTTCTGACCAAATCTATGTCCCAGCATTCTTTATCAGAAATACATTAATTTACCCTACTACTGGCTCAAACTGCATATAAACAGCAGTGAAACTGCGCGACGGACAGTGCCGCATTACGCTAATAGCTCGTATCTCACTATGACGTGCATATGCTTGCGCGCGTAGCAATATGACACTGTGGTAAACACAGTGCTGCTAGCGTCCTTCGTCCTCCTAAGTTTTACAAGAAGGATTATTATTATTATTTTTTTATACAAAATAAGAGAATTGTATAGGATTGTTGATGATAAAATTAAATATTACAAACAAATATAAATAAATTAATAAATATATTTATATATCGAGAAAAATTGGAGATGCTGCAGTTCCTATGTACGTGCCACCCCTGCTATTGACTATAGGTTGTAATTATAGAGTGATTAGTACCACTAATCGGCTGATGATTTTTTCTATTAATTTTTGAAAATAGAACCTTTTCAAGCTACTGTAGGCCTCCAATAAGTGGGACGGTAGTCTCATACCAGGCGATGAATTTCATCTTCCACCTAAAGACAATCAAACATCCATGCGTGCGGCAGGATTTTAACCAACAGCCTGTTGGTTGGAAAGATATAACTCCAACCGCTCGGCATGTTGGACCAGCACATTCAATATCTTTCCCTATTTGCCTTTTCAAGGATAATAAGAGAAATAAAAGAAAAAGTATCCAGAAGGATATGATGACGATGATATCTTTAATTTTTGTCATGAAATTTTTGTTTAATAATAAAATTTATTAAAAAGCGAAAAGTATTTTAATTATTTTGTAAAATAAATGAAATTAAATTTTTCTTTATTAAATATAACTGAATATGAATTAAATATAGAATCCAGGAGATATTTGCACACCTATTTATTATTTATATAACTATAAATGTTAATCATATTATTATATTAGCATAATTCGTTAAGATATTTAAATCTTATTCGTTAAGACTTTTAAATCTTATGTTACCGTCTCTTACCATTTTGAAGTTCTGTGCTGAAACTTGACAATTCCAATGTTCACATTGAAGTTCAAAAAACATTAATCAGTGTCACTGGAAAAATATTTCATCTCCATTTTCTTTCAGGAGCAAACCTGATAAATCTGTGAATTCTGCTAACTACATGACCTTGAAGTAGATAAATGGATCTCATTTTACTTATCTCTGAACGGAAAGGAGTGTGTGTGTGGGGGGAGGTTGTGATTTACAATTCCTAATATCGTTGAAACTACTTAATCAACAGCAACTCTTTGCTGTAATTCGCCCTGTCTCTTTGAAACGAATAGCTGGTTCTATTTATCACCTGCTTCACAGCATCGTAAGATGCAACTCACCAGACGAGACGCAGATGTTTCTTAAGTGGATACAGCGTTTTGTTCTTAGTAGTTTTGGTACGTTACTGTTCCCTTGTGGGCGGTTGAATGCACTTCTGCACCTCAGTCTCCTTAATGCAATCCAAGATGAATCCACCAGAGTAAAGCATTCTCAACGACCTTATTTCATGTATTGAGTAAATTGTAAAAGAACTAATATCCAGTTACTGGTTTTATCTTTACTTATTTAAATCTAAACAGTAGCATTTTAAAATATTTAAACTACTTTATAATTCATCAGATATAGACATCTAAACGTGTTATTAAATAACTGTTCAAAAAAAACTGTACTTCGCTTTTTCTGCCGTCTACAAGAATACAATCTCGACATTGAAATGAGTGACTACCATATTGACTCAGTTTACTATATAATTAGAACAACCGGTATTACATATACACGTAGCATTATAGCTGTCTAATACTATCGAGCTGCACTACGGAATGATATTATATTATGTTAATAGTATACTGATTAGCAAATATATATATATATATAGTTAGAAATTTATCATACTTGTACTTATTAAGTGGTCTCGAACCACAAAATCTAGAAAGCGAAATATTTATTCTAGTATTATATATATATATATATATATATATATATAAAGTTTATTCCAGGAGATATATATATATATATATATATTTATAATACTAGAATAAATATTTCGCTTTCTAGATTTTGTGGTTCGAGACCACTTATATATATATATATATATATATATATATATATATATATATATATATATATATATATATATATATATATATATATATATATACAGTATATATATATCTCCTGGAATAAACTTTATATATATATATAAAGTTTATTCCAGGAGATATATATTTTTGAAAATTCTAGAATATATATATATATATATATATATATATATATATAAAGTTTATTCCAGGAGATATATTCCAGGAGATATATATTTTTGAAAATTCTAGAATATATATATATATATATATATATATATATATATATATCCTGGAATAAACTTTATATATATATCCTGGAATAAACTTTATACATATATATAAATATAAAGTTTATTCCAGGAGATATATATTTTTGAAAATTCTAGAATATAAAAATTTTATTCCAGGAGATAAACATGAGACTTCTAGATTCTAGGTAAAAATTAACGCTTACAGCAGATACACTATTATAAAACGTATATATAAAAAATAACGGTATAAGAAATGCGGTTCAAATAATTAATAGTTTTCTAAAGTAATTTACTTTTTTATTATATAATTCTCAAAACAAAATGTTTTTCAATTTTTTTCTATATAAAATAAATTGCTCAATTCTATTGTATGAATTAAAGATTATGTTACTTTACTTTTTTTACAAGTGTAGTATCTTACTCTTAGTAAATGCTTATATTTGAGTTTTCTTTAAACATCATGAAAATTTATATTAGTACAGAAAAAAGGATTTTCTGTACTAATTTAAAACTCACTGGATTAATAACTGTAACTTCAGATTTCCACAAAAACGTTTTGATTAATTTAGGTTGCAGGCTTCATTGTTTTCTTATAGTAAAAACGATTACAGAGCCCTCTATTTAATCTCTCTCTCATTTAATGAATTATATAATACAGCAGTAATAGTTATTTTCATGTTTCGGCTTCAGTAAAGTTTATTTCAAAAGGAAATTTACTAAGTAGCGACTTCAAATCAAGTCGCTACTAATACGTCAAATCAAACCAAGAAAGGAACCGCAGGCAAGTCTGCGAATATCATTACACACAAAAAGATCCCTTATTTGTATTTCTTCAATTCCCGAGTTTCATGATCAATCTGTTGTAGATAGAGCCATTTCGGTTAGTAAATCCTTTTCCAGAGGTCGTATACATTTTCTGATAGGAAAATTTGTGTTCCGAGTTTTCTTTGCAGTATAGGAATTTATTTTATGGTAACATGCATGCAAACGTTCGTTGTGATTGGAAGAATAAATATTTCTACTCTATCATCTTCCCTCTGTACGTTACATAACTTCCTCTGTACCCATATCGTATATTTTTGAAACTATTTAAATATTCTGTTTATCTAGTTTTTATACTGAAGCTACAGTTTGGACATGTAATATCAGGGAACAAACTTTAATACAGGTTTGAATTATAAAATGCTAAGAAAATTCAGTGCACTAGTAAATTTCGTATATTTTTATTCAGAGAAATAAAAAATGAATTTTATGTGCAGATATTTGCACATAACAGTTATTAGTGAATTATTAAGATATTATATATATATATATATATATATATATATATATATATATATATATATATATATATATATATATATATATATATATATATATATATATATATATATATATATATATATATATATATATATATATAATTTCATCGAAATTATATATAATTAATTTCAACAGATCAAGTGGCACAGCAACACCGACTGCTGTGCACAGACTTTAAAATAAGATCGAAGATAAGAACCTCTGGAAGCCATGGGATGAAGACAATTAAGTGGTTTCACTTAAAAGAAGAGAGTGTGAGGAATCGTTTTAGGGAGATGGTGTTAGAGAGGATTTCGGATGGACTGGAAAGTGTACAGGATTGGTGGAAACATAATTCAAAAGTAATCCTGAGCTGTACAATCGAGGTGCTTGGTGAGACATCTGGAAAGATTAGAGAGCAGAAGGAGGGCTGGTGGTGGAATAATAATGTACAAGTGGTAGTGACAGCTAAGAAGAAGGCAAAGCAGAAGTGGGATGAGTCAAGAGTGGAAGAGGACAGAGAGGTGTACAGAGAGAGAAAGCAAGAAGCCAAGAGAGTTGTGGCACAGGCGAAAGCCATGGCATATCAAGATCTGTATGATCAATTAGAAACAAAAGAAGGACAGAGAAAAATTAGAGAAAACTTAATAAATATTAATGAGTTTCTATTTTTGCTATCCCGGTAAGGATCCTCTCTCCTTACTTGCCAACCACGATTACTTATATGCAATTTTAAAAATAAATTCACTTAGCAAGAAAGTATATGGCAACTCATAGATGGTGTTATAATTTTTATCCGGGTAAAGTACATTTTTGCAACCAAAGAAATATATACTACCGTATTTATTCGATTATAAGTGGCACTTTTTTTTTATCCAAAATTGAAGTTAAAAAATTGTGGTGTGAGATATATTCGGGGATTTTCGGAAACTAAAGTTTTCAGGAAAAAAAACTGAAAATGGATATGACTTACCAAGAATCTCCTATTCGCTATCGCTACTTACTGCCTCGAGAGAGGTTTTCTGCGTGCATCGTCAAAACCATCTACCTAAATAGCATCATCTTCTCTTCTCCCATCCAGGGCATTAGAGATGCTGATTTTTACAAAAAAAAAAAAAAAACTTTTGGCAATTATTTCTGGCGAAATCATTTCCCACACTCTCAAAATCCAGTTCTATTTAACAGTTCTAATGATGGTCTCTATGAAGCCGTGTATGTGATTTTTGCGGTATTAGCAAAAGATCACGCGACTCAACAACAAAGGTAAGCCGACAATTGTTGAGTGGAAATACTGATTCTCCTGAAATGAATTCCAAACTATCTGAAACTGCCATAACCACCTTTGTTTTAACATGTTCATGTTGGGGTGGTGTTTCGACCGTTTATCCTTCTGACGGAACTTCTCATTACCATTTGTGTACCGTTTTGGCATCGCGTGGGCAGACTCAACTGACAAAGTTTCAACTCTTTGGTTGAATTTTATTGCTGCTTGTTTGCGTGCGGCTTCAGCGTCGGGCTGGCTGGGGGACTCACATGCACATTATACGGCAGTTTAGTTTCAATTCTATGGTAGAATTTTATTTGAAGTTAGCCTTTGTGATCTGTCATAATGACATCGAAAATTTCAAATGTAATAAAACAAATTTCATGTAACTGAAAAATTGGACAATAGTTTTAGTTAGATACTGTGTTTCCGGTGCAACACATGGTTTTGTTTGAGTCTATACAGTTTAGTTTCTGTGGGACGGGACATGTTAGTTCATTCAAGTTGTCTCTAATTGCACTATTTGTTGATAAATATATTATACAGACTGCAAATGTCTCTGTACCTTATTCAAGGATACAATAAAACCACTTGTTTTTCTTGTGTCTCTGCAGTATGGCTGTTGGGGCGGGAGTGTTGTTTACCGCGACTAGCGAGTTGCTATCGTCCCGACGTGAACGGGTTAAACTTTTTTTGTGTGGGAGGTACATGCGAAAGTTTTTAATTTCTTTTTTCATAAAGTAAAATCAAGGGTGCGAGTTATACGTGAAGGTTATATTTCCGTAAATACGGTACTACAGAACGAATCGGGGTTCTTTTCAAAAATACGAGGTTATTTTTAAAAATAATATTTTCACTCCTTTTTTATTCTTATAATCGAAAACTAAATTACACAGCATTTCTTCATGATAGAAGACAAGTTGTTCCGTCTGTAAATGAACTAAATGTTCATTTCCTAAGCCTTTCTTTACTATATCTTTGAAAAAGTGTTTGAATGAGTTTGAAAAGTGCTACGGATACATCGAGGTATCTCAATGTATCCCCAGTGTTCGAAGAATAAATAGATTGGGAGTGACATGGATGTGTAGCCTTATTAAGCAAGAGATCCACAAGAAGAAGATGATGTGGAAATAGTATCGTGAGAATAAGAGTGAGAGGAGTTATGAAATATATAAAGCTCATGCCAGAAAAGTAACGAGTATTGTGAGAAAAGCTAAAACGGAGTACGAAAAGAAATTGGCCATGCAAGCTAAAATCAATCCAAAAATGTTTTATCGTTATGCCGCAAGCAAAAGAATGAATGTGGAAGAATAACTTTATTGAATGCAGATGGTACACGAGTGTCGGAAGCTAACGAGATTGTTCAGTTAATGAGTGCTCACTTTGCTAAGATATATCAACCAGGTGTATGTAGTATGGTGCACAGTACTACTGCTACGTTGGACGAAGAGTTAGAAGTTCATGAAAATGAGGTTGAAGAGCTCTTGCATAACCTGGATAAGAATTTGTCAATAGGAACAGATGAAATATCTGCCTGTTTGTTAAAGGAATGTTCAGTTGAATTGGCTAGGTCTTTCACACATTTGTATAACTTGAGTCTTAGCTCAGGAATGATACCGCAGGAATGGAAGGAATGTAATATAGTTCCATTGCACAAGAGTGGTGCAAAAAAACTGATGTGTCTAACTACCGACCTATTAATATCTCTGGTGTGGTAGTGAAGATTTTAGAGAAGTTGGTAAGAACTCGCATACTGAAATAGGTAGACAATCATTCTATACTGTGCAGGGAACAGCATGGGTTTACTAAAGGAAGGTCATGTTTTAGTAATTTGCTCATATTTTATAACAATGTTACGGCCGAGTTGGATAAAGGGAATGGATACACTATGATAATGTTGGATTTTTTTTTAAGGCATTTGATAGGATACCACGCGATAGGCTGTTGCGTAAACTGGAGAATATGGGATTGGAACATAATCTATTGACTTCGATCAGGGGCACGCGGGCAATATGTGCAATGTGGGCGACGCACACAGGCGCCAGGATAGTAAAGGCGCCAAAGATTTCAGGCGAGAAGGAAATACTTAAAAAAATATATTATTCATTAATTATATCAAAATAAATTACATTTTTGTTTAAATTTCAATTATATTTTATAAATTTGTCTTAAAAAAATTATTTATAATCACTTATTTGTTATTATTCCTTAAGATCATATTTTATTCTGATCCTAGTTCTAACAAGTAGATTAGCGTAAACAAGTAAAAAGTTGAACTTGCGTGAGTTCACTGTCTACAGGATGACGCGCGTTTGAATTTATATAATCTTCTTCACACTCGCATTTGCTCTAAATATATATAAGGAAATCTGCTGCAGTTTTTTATTTTTATTCTATATTCTGCTGTTATCAGCAGAACATAGCCAACATCTTGTAATGTACCTGAATCGTCATGAAAAAAATTTAAATCATTTGAACAATTACAAAAAATGGACAGAATTAATTACATCCTTAAAAAATAAACCTTGTATTGATCATTTGCAACAAACAGTTTTAGATAATGAAAGGAAATGTTGGTATGAAGTTATAAAAAGAATAATTTTTGTACTACAGTTTTCTGGCAAACAAAATCTAGCTCTTCGTGGTAAAAGTAATAAACTTTACGATCGCAACAACAGCAATTTTTTAAAATGCATTGAGATCTTAGAAAAGTTTGATCCTTTTATATCGGAACACACGCGACGTGTAGCTAATGATTACTGACTTTAAAAATATGCCCTCCTATTTAGGAGATAAAATTCAAAATGAAATACTCACTTTATTGGCATCAAATATTAAAAATAACGTTTTTATAAAGTGTTTTTTTTATTGGGGGGAGGGGTACAGGGGCGTCAACTAAAGTTTTGCACAAAGGCGCCGGACACTACTGGCGTGCCCCTAAGGGGGATGGTTGACAGACATCAAAAAGTGGTATACAGTGGTCAGTGGGTATGAATCTGCCAGATTTAAGGTAACCAGTGGTGTACCTCAAGGGGTTCAGTTCTTTGGCCAATATTGTTCCATCTATACATTAATGACATCAAACAGGGTCTGTCATCAGATGTGCAATTGTTTGCTGATGATGCGAAGATAGGCAGGACAATCAGGGATGCTACTGATATTCAGCAATTACAAAGTGATTTGAATAGACTGGAAATCTGGGCAAACGAAAATGTCTGTCAGTTTAATGTTAGTAAGTGTAAAGGTATGCACTTTGCCGTGATTAGAGTTCCAGCGGCATATTATATTAGTGGGGTTATGCTACAAGAACCTGATGAGGCAGGGGATCTTGGTGATAGATAAGAATTTAAAGTTCAAAGGTCACATAGCAAAAGTTGCAAATACAACTCAGAGAATAATTGCTATGTTGAAGCGAATCTTGACATGCAAGGATAAGGAAGTAATTTTGACTCTTTATAAGGCTTTGATAAGACCACACTTGGATTACTGTGCGCAGATTTGGTCTCCCGGGTTCCAAAGGGGATAAAGAAGCTGTGGAAAGGGTGCAAAGAAGAGTTACAAAGATTATATCCGGATTATGGGATTTAGATTATTAGGACAGACTGCCAGTATGTGGATTGCAGACTCTGGTTAACAGGAGGAAGAGGGGTGATATGATAGAGGTCTATAAACTTTTGAATGGGTGTTATAGCATTTCGAATGATGAAATTTTTCGTTATATGGAAGGCGGAGAGAGAACACAGGGACATCCATGGAAGTTAAGGTTGTTCACAGTCAAGAAAGGGGTAAGAGCCAGGTTTTTCTCCCAGAGAGCAGTGAGTGAGTGGAATAATTTACACATAGGGGGTAGTGAGTGCATCTAGTAATAATAATAATAATATATTTTTAATAGTAATAGTAATTTATTGATTGCTAAAATATTTACACATACAATAGACATCTTGAGTGACATTGAAACTTATAATTTTACAGAATTCAGCTCTAAGTGCTGCATTTTCTACATTGATTTCAACTAAAATTTTTAATAGTATTTTTTTGCCTCTATATTATGTATTTACAACACATGTTCTTCTAATGTTAACAATGAAGATTATTCAGAATTTTTTGTATAATACTTTTTTTGTTTATATAATTTTTTAATTATAAGAATAATTTATTACATTATTTTTTCATGTTACATAAGAGTATTATATGAATGATATTATCACATAATAATTAGTATCTTCTTCGTTGTTGTATACTTTACTAACTGTTTTATTACATAATCTGCTTCTTTGGTTATAAGGATTACGTATGGTTGAGTGAGGCGAGTTAATCCTACCTACTTCGAAGGTTGGGTTAGCTTTTGTGAAGAGAGTGGGATTTAGGCTTCACTATTTATGTTGTTGTTGCTACTGTTTATGTATAGGATGCAGGCATTGGATGCTAGTGATTTGTGATGCGTATATTTGTGTTAATGGTATCTTAACTTTGTTGGTATATTTTCCAGAGTTCGTTTTTTAATTTTCTGTAGTTATTTATCTACGTGTTTTAAATTTCTTGGTAGGTTGTTGAGTTGCGTGGGTATCTGATGTGATCTCACAAAAGAACCGTATGAATTGTTGAAGGGGGTAGGGATGTAGAGAGTTGTTGTAGGTCGTGTTATACGATATGTGTCTCTGTTGTTTCGATAGGTGATGTTGAAGTAATTCCTTGTTAATGTCATGTAGTGTTTCAGGTTTTTAATGCTCAGAATTCTCTGCATCGCTATGTGCTTGTCCGATATAGGTTGTTGCGTGTAAGGTGTCCAGATCACTGTTGACACGCAACAACCTATATCAGACAAGCACATAGCGATACGCAACTTTCCTGAGTAATGTTCCTAATTTTGTTAGGTGGCTGTTTGATATGTTTGCATAGACTGTTATTCCGTATCTGAGTAGGGATTCGCAGATACCGTGATATAGGAGTTTTTTTTTTTTATGTTGGATGGAATAACAGATGGAATATTAGAGTTTTGCTGCGATGATCCGGAGTTTGGTGTGTAGGTATTCTATGTGTTTTGTCCATTTAAGGTGGGAATCTATATAGAGACCGAGGTATTTTGCATGTGTTACAGGTTTGTAGCACATAATAATAATAATAATAATAATAATAATAATAATAATAATAATAATAATAATAATATATGTAATTATACCGTAAAATTAAGCAAGGTAGTACATTTCCATAATATCACTTATAATGTAAAGAGTATCTTGGAATGGCTTAACATGAATATTATTACAACATAGAAGAGTTGTAATAGCATTCATATTATGTCACAATAGGTAATTATAAAGAAAAAATAATACAACATGGAAATATTACATTAAGCCAGATGCATTTTTAGATGAGCACAAATGAATGTGGGAAGAGAGTTGGGTTGAATTGCTTGCAATTAATTTCAAGACAGGTTTAGGGTTGAGTTAACGTTTCCTGATCAGTGTGGTCGTTTAACAGAAGGTGGTGCATCAAAAGGAGGCTAGAGGCATGTAAGCAACGTCTACTACCTGCATTTGTCAATAAGCAGTAGAAATCGCAAGGAATAAGTTGGTTTCGGGATGTAGTTTTGAGTTTGGTTCCCTCTGAATGCTCATTTTTTTTATTTCAAAAGCAAAAAAAAAAAAAAAAATCGACACCTTATTATTATTATTTGGAATTACGTAGAAGCAACGAGGTTATGAATCCAGTGTATTATGCCAGTAAATTGATCCTGTTTACTGCTGTCCGACCACAGATGCGAGACACTTCAATACTTCTGCGCATGTCAGAAGAAGGCGAATTCATTCGATAATAGGATTAAATGAAAATTCTAGTTTTTAAAGCGGTAACTATTTTGCTTGTACAACAGTTGGAAAATTTAACGTATAAAGCACGTGATTTCGCATGTTGGTGACGAATCCCTACATCGTCTTGTTCCTTTCTCCCCTTCAACATGAACTTACTCTTCTTGGCAATCTCCCAGCTAGGGATCTGACATTTGTGGTCAGACAGTAGCAGGTTCGTCTGTATTAGAAGGATAAAAAGTATGAGTTTCATGTGGAGGGGGGGACACATAAACCTCCGTATGAGACTGGCTAACTCATCTTCAGCTAAAAAAAACCGTTATAAAGGTTGTTACAAATATGGGGATAAAAAGGATTAAAAAAAAAAGCTGCTTATCCAGAACAAATTGATGTCGCCGATATTGTACTAATGTGATTATAAAATACAAAATGACTTGAACTCATTTAAAATGACTCAATTAATAAATTCACTAAATAATTTATAATTAAAATGAATTTAAAATATGTGCTATCATTTTTTATTTTTATTTATTTTTTTACCAAAACAAACATAAACAAGCGAAAAAAGATGATTATAACTTAATGAATAGTTACTCGAGCTAAACTTGATATTAGTTAAGCGTACTGATGGAATAGTAGCACATCAGCACCCCATTAATTTTCATTAGGCACAGCTTAAAAAAAAAAAAAAAAAAAAAAAACTTTCTCGGTGTCTAATTAAAAAAAAAAAAAGTTCCTTCGCACACAAAAAAAACCTAGGTTATCACTTTGTCGGGACATTTAGAAAGAAAAATAAAACCTTGTGAGATTGTTAGAAAGAGGTTTTCCCTTACAGACAGACTACTCCAATCTTTAGCGAAATAAAATCGCTTGTGCCAATGATCCATTCAAGTTTACAATTGCCATTGCAGTGAGATTTCTTCGGTTGAGAGGAGACATCAGATATATTGCAGTTTTTTATTGCGCATGATTAAAGAAAAAAAAAAAAGATTTAAGAAAGATTCCAAACTCAATCAAATTCAATTTTTTTTTTCGCTCGGTGTAGGAGAGAAAATGAGGTAATACAGTTGGAATTAGCCCGACTAGAAGAAAATCCAATTTAGTAAAGAAAATAGTGGATTACAAAGAGAGAGAAAAGAACCCTATCATGCAGACGAAGAATGATTACTACGCCCTCTTTTATTCGAATGTGTATTTCATGTGCTTAATTTCTCAAATGTGATTTTCTTTAGTATGCAGATGGCAGTGTTGTCCTACTTAAATTTCTTTAATTTTCTTTTTCTTTTTAGATAGAAGATTTATTAATCATACCGTGGCAAATACTAAACAAAAACTAAGCCTCGAATTCAGGAAATTGATATTGATTTACTTTTTTTTTCTTTCTTTTTTTTTTCCTTCCCTACTTCGTGAGTAATGCGATTATTTTTAAGTCTTACAGTTCTTTACATCGTAAATTTCTATTTTAAGTAGATTATTTTTCAATTATTTCGGTGAGCAATCAATGTTTCACGCTTGTGAAATAAAAAAAAAAAAAAAAGTGCGACTGCAACGAATCGCTAGTTTCTAGATGGATACTGCTTATCAAAAGAATAATTACAACGCCTTTACTTGAATATTATTTATCAAGTTATAACTTCACGCCCGAATGAGAAAAAGTCACAGAATGGTGACTTTATGACTGACATAACTAATCGAGATTGTTCGACTGACATAGCTAATCAAGAACAAGTAAGATTGTTCGACTGACATAGCTAATCAAGAACAAGTAAGATTGTTCGACTGACATAACTAATCGAGAACAGTTAGGATTGTTTCGACTGACATAACTAATCGAGAACAATTAGGATTGTTCTCGATTAGATATACCTGTCGAACAATCCTACTTGTTCTCGATTACTTATAGTTATAAGTAGGATTGTTCGACTGACATAACTAATCGAGAACTATTCTGTTTGATAAGCAGATGTTTTATCGTACTTTCGAGATGCCATAATTTAATACATTTATAAGAAAAATTAGATTTTTTTTTTAATTTTGAAACTGCAATAAGAACACATCTGAGAAAATAGGAATCTTAAGCACGTCACCCAATCTACAACTGATACGCTGTGCTGGTTGACAATTTATAGGAATGTCCCAAGGTTTAGATTGTCCTGGCAACACATGCAGTATGCCAGGACATTCGCCTCGAATGTTGATGTGATTTTATCTATTTCACCGGGAGGCAGATATCCGTAGGCAATTCTGCAAGCTAACTCCCAGAGAAATGGTTAACCACAGTTATTTTGGATATTCGAAGGGCACTTCTGTGTTGATTCTAAAATCTTGTGTCACAGCCACAAAATCAAATGCTGCTATATTTTTTGGAGATCAATTTTAAGTATCTAAATAACCATCTGATTTTTTGGAGATCAATTTGAAGTATCATCTGATTTAACTTATTTATAATTTTAATTTACATCTGATTTATAACCATCTTATTTTTTGGAGATCAATTTGAAGTCTCTAAATAACCATATCTGTATCTGAATAGAGATGGATCACCTCTACCGAAAGGCTAGAGATGTTGAAATTTCACTGGAATTGTCTTTTATAATAATAATTCATATAAAATTAAAAGGTGTGTTAAATTAAAAGGCATTATGAAAAAGAAAATTTTATATTTATTCTTAATTTTTAGTAAATATAAAATAATACTAAGGTTAACATATTATTATATGTACTATTTTTTATTATTTTTCGAATACATTTAAATGTAGTTGTTCTGTATCTGTTCTTGCACTTTGTCAGTGTCACTGTTCAATGGAAATAAAAAAATTAAAGAAAATAAACTCTATTTTCTTTATAATCCTTGTATGATGGAATTGTGTTAAAGTGTTGAAGTTGTACTTTTAGATGATGTGATTACTTAGATACTCCCATCAGAACGATCACAAAAGTGCATTGTCAGGCAATAGTGAAAAAAAAAAAAAAAAAAATCTAACCTTTCGCTAACTTTGTATTTGTGTGTCTCTTGGGATGTTCATGCAGTTATCCCCCTCTGAAAAGCAATTTCGCCAATAGAGAAATAAAGTCCATGTAGTTGTTTGGCGTGCACTGATTGAGTAAAAGGCAATTCTCTGTTCAACTGAACGAGAAAAAAAAAGTCAAAGGTACCATAAAAGTGTTCAAAAAAAAAAAAAAAAAAAGCTAAGCAGTCAAAGCAAACACTTCGACTTTATTACAGTTACAAACACCCGAATGGGTTGAGAAAAAAAATCGGAAAACTGGAAACTGGGAAAGAAGAGAAAACACTTGATGCAAAGAAAGGATACGTAGAAAAGACGACTATCCCCTTTGATCATATCACCCTATTGAGGACCATCACTCTTCCTAAAAAGAAAAAAAAAAATTCAAGTAGTTTTCTCGCTCAAGACATTCTTAGTCTTACAGGAATGCTAGTGTCCTATTTGTCCCCACGTTTACGGCAGATGGTGTGCGCAAGAGGCCAAATGGTCTCCCGACGATAAGGCGATAAAATTGCACTAAAGAATCGATATTAAACTCAAAAACCTACAAGCGACGGGAGACCGTTTCTACGATGAAGGGTAGTATGGGGGTAAGGCGAAAGTAAAATGAGATTAAAGCAAACACTATATTCGATAGAGAACTTTTCTTTTCTTGGAATTCTGATACACTTTTTTGTACTTAGAATCCCCCCCCCCCCCTCGTTTCTTTCTTTCAAAGGAGCATGTTCGAAACTTGCTATGCGGAGAACCGGGATGGAATCTAAGATCCTTCTTAACATTAAAAATCCGCCGGTTTTTGTGAACTCTAGTAAAAAAAAAAAAAAGGCAATATTTTAAGGCACTTTCTAAAACTCTGAACAAAAAAGGTAGCAACAAACTTCGAAGAAATAAAATGTAGATCACTTTGGAATAAGAAGATATCGAAAGAATGAAGACAGCCGAGAACTTTTATTAAAAATCTTACTTTTTGCGAAAAGAAATTGAGAAACATCTTAAAGAGAATGAAATTACTGTAGGTTCTTGTACTCTCAGCATTTCGTTTATGGATAATTGTTGAAAATGGAATAATTAAACGGTAGACCGACGCTCATCTTTCTTTCGTGTCCATAGAAATGAAAGTATTTGTTTAATCTCTTCTGATGAATGTGGAAAGTAGAACGGGAAAAAAAAAAAAGAAATTAACGTTACTTATTTTCGGTTTTATCTTCTGCATTTGTTTTCATCTGTTAAACCTTTATTTGTATCCGTTTTCGATATTTCAGTACGTGCGTGTGTATGTGTGTGTGGGGGGTGGGGGGGGTTTGCAGCTAAGCAATGAATACTTAAGATTCTGTCTGAAATTTCCAGTAGTTTGGCGTACAGTAGAAAAATCTCTTTTAACCAAGTCCACGAACTAATTAAATACAAAAGACACAAAGTTGTTCTGGGAAAGAACCAATAAACCGATAACTCCCTCATTAGAATTTCAAATTAGAAAACTAAGACCTTCGTGAAAGTCCTATGAACATACAAAATACGATTTGAAATTTAAATTTTCCATTTGAAAATATCACGAAAACGTAATGAAAGGCCTGAAGATTCTAATCGAATTCTACTTAGCACAGAAATGCCTTTACTTGTCGGGCTTCAGCAACAACTCGTACAATGGATTCAAGAGGTTCGGATGAAGGAAAAGTCTGCACATAAAATTCAAATTAAAGATCCGCAAAAAATAATCCATAAAATCGTCTTCACGAACTTCGCCTCCGATGAAAACCAATAGTACTAGCAGTACTTCCATCGCTAGCAGTATTGGTTTTCGTCGGAGTGATGTAATATGGCAATGACTTGCCATGCCGTGTTATTTTAAGATTATTTAAATATTTTAACGATTATTACCGCAGAAAGAGTTGTTAAGAATAGAAGCTATTTATTTATTATTTCATGTGCCATGGTAGTGTTACTATGACAACACGATATTTTATGTAGAGCAATTATATTGTCCAATAACTTTTTCCCTTTTATTTGTCATCGCGAGCTATTTTTCGTTTGCTTTGAACAGTCGTATTAGAAATTTACATTGAATTTAAAAGTATTAAAAATCAGATTAAAATTAGAACTTTAGATCGAATTAAACATTAAATTGCTTGTTGAAGGTATACTCCCATCATATACTTTCATCAGAGGTGAACGCAGAATTAAGATAATCGTGCAGTCTGACATGGCCACTTCGAAAGTGTCCGCGCGGTTAGCCTAGTGGCTATGCGCTTCGCAACCATATACCTGGCGAAGGAGTGTGCTGGTTCGATTCCCGTCGACGACGTGAGGAACTTTCCTGAGCCATAGCCAAGTTAGCAGGTCCTGGGCGTGGACAGCAGGGTTTCTTCTCCAGTTTATCTGAGGTTTTTCATCCTGCAAGCAGGCAAACTGGCCCCGTGAAAACACACGGATACAGTCAGGAATACTTAAGACAATCCATCCAACCATAGGTCTGAATTGTCAGGTATGGCGGTCCCCAGCCCGAATAAAAAAAGGGGGGATTGAGGTGGTGTCATTCTGCACAAACCATCGGATTTTGTCATGAATAGAAACATATTAGTACATGAGCGCACTGAGTTCTACTCCTGTCAACTAAAAACAAGGAGTTGTACGTGGGCGTAGGACATCTACGCTGGACATTGGAAGTTGAAGAAAGGTCGTCGAAGAAATCAAGTTCTGGTTGTTAGTGTTTCTCTGGAAATTTCCTCCCGAGAAATATACTTGGAATCGGAAAAACAACTTTCAACATCTGACCTTTATTGTGTTGCTGTTCTATTACGACTTCTTAATTTGAGACGATATTGTTGACGTCTATTATGTTGCCTAGGAAACAGACATTCCTTATCTGCCATCTCAATGAGGTCACGACCAAAAGCATGCATGTTTCTCTGATCTATTTTCAGCATTGAAGCGATTATGTGATCATACATATTCAAGTTTTGTAGAATGCTGCCTCAACTCCCAACTGAACTTACGAGATAATTGTCATGACCTGTAGGTTTGCTTATCAACATTTCTGAACAATACAGTGATATCAAACAGGGCCTCCGTAACTCGGTCAGTATAGACGAAGCCCTTTGGTCGGAAAGATCTGGGTTTGATTCCCGTCAGTGACGTGAGGAACCTTTATCCGGTCTCTTTCGATTAATGATGAGCTAACCGGTCTCATACGGAGGTAGCAGGTTTTTCATCCGGAAACTCAGGTTTTTCACCTCCCAGAACAGCCAAACCGGCCCCGTAAACACACGCATCTACAGACATAGGACACCTACAGGAATAAGGAGTAACCAACCTATTCCGTAGGATTTCGGTACCGAATGCCTACACGGTAAAATATGTAGGTCTTACCGCTAGCGTAAATTACGAGTGGGATAAGATAGTATGCAAAATGCACGATATGCTTACATATATAGTTAGAATTATACAGGGTGTCTCAAAAAGAATGACCCGATTTCAAATAATTATATTAGTTATATAATAATTATATAATTATAATTATATTAATAATTATATATTTCAAATAATTATATTATAGTGGCATCTAGCGGTCTCTGGGCCAAGGCCGTTCACATGGTACAAGTCGCATTCGTTTGTGGTTCGTGGTTGCAGAGATATACAATTTTCAAATCGGGACATTCTTTTTCAAACACCCTGTATAAGTGTGTGTGTGTGTGTGTGTGTGTGTGTGTGAGAGAGAGAGAGAGAGAGAGAGAGAGAGAGAGAGACCTTGGGATTAGTTTTCGACTTACTTTTAAAGTCCAAAAGTAAGTGACGTTTTGTAAAAGTAAGCTGACCACACCACTCTAATCAGATAAAACTTTATTCTTCTTTCTATTAAAAGGATATTAAAGTAAGTTTCACTCAAACAGTTACAGTTTCTATTGTTATGAAAGTGTTTCTATTGGCTTAATTAAGTGATCTTCTGTTTCTGATTAGAGGTTACGTCTTCTAAATGCATACAAACCGGTCCCATGAATGAACACAGACGGACTAGAGTCAGAAATACTGTCCTTAGGGGATGTAGCAAGTAATGGCGATCCGTTTGCATTAATTAGCTGTAAATCTCCTCAGTAGGGGAGGAGAGACTCAACCCATCCTAGGATAGGATGGACGAGTAGATATGAAGATGATGATGATGACAGTAATATTAAAATACTGCCCAGTCTGGACATTTCACACTACAATGTGACACAACGTATTTCTAACAAGAACTAGAACTACCGGGGGGGGGGTCTGGAAAGTTCTGATAAACACCTAGAACAAAAATTAATATAATGTCTTCTTATATATCCTAAAAGAAAAAGAACAAATGATTACAATTTGATGAAACATGGGAGATTAAAGGATTTATAATATATTCTTTCTTGTGGTTATATAGTTGCTTTAATATCATTTTGTTCTAGGTGTTTATCAGAACTTTCCAGACCCCCCCATGCAGTTTTAATTCTTGTTAGATAGTATAGTTCTAATAGTAAAGTTTTATTTAATAACTCTACATTTTCCCCTCTAATTTCTTAATGAAGGGACGATCTCCTATTCCCATTTCGATACCCGCCCCTCTGTCTAGTAGTAACCAATACTATTAATAGCATTCTTTTGAGAATGAGACGTCGTTATTAGAAAACTTTAGCACTGACTTTACAGAACAAACCACACAATGCCACTATCCAAATTAAGAACTGCGTACAAGAATCCAAGAGAGAGCCACGTTAGTTCTTGGAGCTATTGTTCACTAAATGCACTCAGCGGGTCCACCAGGAGAAAAAAAAAAAAAAAAAAAAGCGAAAAAAAACGAGGTTAAGTGACATTCTCACAAAGCCCATTGAAAGAATTGCTTCTCGAGGGATCGATTGACACGTAGAACACAACAAAAATCGATCAACCAGTAATACTAGTCACACACTAACCTACCGATACCTTTGACATTTGAAAGAAAGGTCTTGAGGATAATGTAATCATTTTCCATATAAAGCACGCACGTGTGAAAGCAAGCGATGGTAGAAGGTTGCTATAGAAGTCACAAGGTGACTTCTATAGCAACCAACCAAACCGAAATAACGAGAGTAGATTTAACTCCTGATAGCACTTCAATAATGATCACGATCAAACGGTTCCTTGTAAGACGTATCTTAAGCAGTTCTATTTTAGCTACTTCCATTGACTGACTTTGTACAAAAGTATGTTTGGATTCTTAACGAAATCTGCGTTATGATGAATCTATAATGTGGCAAGGGAATGTACTAAGACTGGCTATCCATCGCTGCTATTCCAAGAAATTATTAAACGTTCTATTCAAGGTTGAATTACATCGAATGCTCGTGTATAATCTTATCGCCTAACTTACTTCGCCGATTGTCTGTTACTGTTCTAATACGGAAGAAAAAAAGGATTTAATAGTTTTCCTTATCGCTTTAAAATTCTTGGATGTAATAGCTGCATTGCCTATTACGAAATGTAAAATGAATCCTATTGTCTCTTTGTCAATGGTATTTTATGATTCATAAGCTTAGATTGAATAAAATCATAAAGGATTGTTTTGCTGCTACCTTAATGTCTTTAATTACTATGACAGTTCCATTGGGAAGTATAATTTACGAATAAAATGCTTGAGGTCTCCCGATTATATAGATGATAGATATGCTTATGATAAAAATCATATATTGTAATATTAGAATAATCAGCAAATCTGCTCAAGGTGAATGTTTATTTTTTTTACAGAGAAACGTTTATTCATTTATTGTGCTTCTCAGAAAAGATCGGTCCATAGCTTCGATTTTGATCATTTAGTTATTATCCTTGGAGTAAAAGACAACTTTTGAAGACCAATGCACAAATATAGAAAGAAATCCTTGAATTAGATTAATGAAGTTGAATTATCTTTTTTTTTTGTAATCATATTAATTATGTTGGTATCATTAAGGATAGTTCGCGGTCTGTAGACTTCCCTGAAATCTTGGTATATATAATCAATATTCTGGTGTTTCATCGAAATATTAACAAAGAAAATCCACTTCAGTAGTTTTTTATCTCTTAACTAAATTCATTCTCACGTTCCACAGTTCAACCACACAAATCCCACCGCAAAATATATAAACGAGTCGAAATTCATCTTCAGGGGGAACAAATTGCAAGTGTGTTTATCTCCAAGTTATTTTATCTCATCAAAAGCGGTTAATATTCGCTCCAGTTTTTGCAGAGTCGCATCAAGAAACACTTAAGAGAGAAAGTATTGTGTTTGAAAACCGTTAAAAATAACTTAAAACTACATCTCACAATAATTTAGCGTTTTTATGTTCTGATGTACAAATCATTAGTCTTTTCCCCCCAAGTACCCCCGTCAGGAAACGGGAGGCCTTCACCTGTTACATAATGTGTTGCTGCACCATCCACTGTAACGAGATCATAATACTCTCGTTACCAACCTTTTTTTTTCACAAACCCGTCGTGATGTATGTGACTAAATTACCATAAAGCTTTTTTTCACTCCCCTTCTCCTCCTCAACATTATCAAATTCCTAGAAAGGAACAAAACTTTTCTGTTTGAGAACTTCGCAAACTTGATTCAGCTTGAATTTAACCTTTACGATGTATCTTTTCGAGTATGGACTTTTATAATGTCTGTGTGCAACTGCAGACAAGCATCCCAAAGTCTCTGAATGAAAGAGAAGGGTGTATTATCTATACATTTTGGAGTTCGTTTCAGAACATTCCAATGCCCTTGGAGTGTGTGTGTGGGGGGGGGGATGTCATCGACTCATACTGTTTGCACCATGCTTTTGACTCTGTAAACTCCATCCGCGTGAGCATGTGACGTATCATTATCTGAATACTTCCTGCACTTCCCATGTATTACGATCAACTCTTGGGAACGTCATCCACTGCCCACTGGTCAGTATAAGGCGCGTTGTGCTCTGTTTTACCACGAACATCTACTTTTTGTGCTTCTTTACAGTTTCGTAATCAACTTCCAAGGTATACAATGAACCAAACATGAACCACTGTGGGACAAGCGCAACATTCAATATTAACATTCTGGTTTGCACATGTATACTCAACTACAGTATGTATACTTCGCTAGCTTACTGTGCTAAATGCAGCGGGAATTGAGGTGGTAATATTGCATGTATTATTATTATAGAATGGATGAGCAGTCATAATTCAATATTTTGTCTGTGTAAACATTCTTAATTATAATCTGTTCCTAAAATTAAAAATATTACACTAACAGCTCTCCTATTCTAATAATGGATATTACGACTATTTAGCTGTAAAGATTGAGTTCGAATCTCGTCTATGGCATGATGAACTTTTATTAGTTGATTTCAATCAAACGATGAGTTACCCGGTTACATATGGAGTTGGAAGGTTTCTCTTCCGTCTCTCAAAACAGGCAAATCGGTCAGAAGAACACACGCAATAAAAAGACATAACGCTATGGAAATGAGGATTAACCACCCTATTCAATCTAATTGTGGTTTCGAACGCCAGCATTGTAAAATGTGCGTCAACGCTTAAGCTTGAATTAGAAAGGGCTACTTAGTTATCCATACTAATCCTTGCACTGTTCTTTTGAAGTTTCGAAATTAATCATTAGTATACGAAATCCATGTAACCTTTACTACGACTTTGCTTGGTATTGAAGTACTTCAAAGATGCTATCGTCAAAAGTTTCGTGCTTACAATATTTACAATGTATATTTATAATGTAAAATTTATGTAAATACAAACCTGTAACATCAGACGTATTACCATGAAATTTTGATTGGGCCTTCTAATTTATGTCTAGACAAATATTTTTTTACCTTCTGGAGTAGTTTTGACTCTCTCTCTCTCTCTCTCTCGCTCTCAGATGACATGCCGTTGGCATTATCCTCTATAACAATAATGATTAATCGCAGTTCCAAATTCGACCATTATCTAGGAGTTACCATTTTAAGTAAAAGCATACACAAAGATTATGGAACTGTCGAAGTAAACCGCTGCTAAATCTATCATCATTTTCATCCTCATCTTCTTCTTTTTTTAATGTGTTTATATATATATACATGTAGTTTATATGTAATGCCGTAGATCAGTAGATAAAGTTTACACTTAAGATTTGACCGACTGTGGAAGCAACACCACTCCCAAATTTTTAATGCGGTTTCTGAATAATTCCAAGAACTGTCTGATGTGGTATTTTGAGTTTATTTATATTATTTTTTTATCTTTTTTTTGAACTCGTTGGTAAAATTTTTCTTTCTAAAAGTAATGTGAATGAATATTTCAGGACGCAAGACGAAATTATAGGACACTCCGTTCTTTTCAAATTTCAAAATAGCGTATTAATTTAGATGTATTTATTTTTGATGAATTATTAAAACTTAAAAATAAATATACAATGAAATAGAGAAATATAGATTTCTATTTTATTTTATAAAAAACTTAACAATTTCAAATCGTTTCCATAATAACTGAATAAAAATACATTCAAATTGCTGAAAGAAAAAAAGTTCAGGTACCATATGCCGAAATTCTTCTGCACTGTCATCTTTCTGTATTTTTCTTTACTACCTACACCGTTATACTTATCTCCCGTTCTTATTCTGTAGAGATTCTGTACTTGTTTCTAAGAAAAAAAAAAAAAATGATGGCAAAGTTTCTATTTGTCGCATGCAAATGATTTTTAAAATAGTGTTCAGGATTTTGCTGGTTCGTAGCTAAATTTTATTACTTCGCCGCTATCTTTGTATGGCGCTTTTGCACCAGTCATGATGAAGCGATAAAAAGACTGCTTCTTAGTAGAAAAGAATAAAGTTTTTCTTTCTTCTGCAGACCCATTCAGGATGGAAATGCAACTCACTAAATCTAAAATATTCCCGATGAAGCAGAGACTGAATTGAAGAGGAAGACGTTGGGTTTCCGGTAGGATATTGCACTAAAACCATGCATATGAGAAGTGCGTATTTACCGGCATGTCCGCCATTTCCTTCAGAATTCTATGTTTTATTCAAGAGGACTACTTTAGCCTACATCGCTGTATATTTCCCTGTTGACAGAGCCAATGACCAGGGGAAAGTGCTCTCGACATAGCTCCAAAGAAGCTAAAAGTGCGCATGTGCAGAAACCCATCAGTACAATCTAGATTTCTTATCTCTTCTCGTAACCATGGATACGGCAATAAAAAGACGTCACCTAGCCTAGAGATGTGTATTTTAGTTTTGAGAAAAGCTCTCCACCTTCTGACTGTTTCCAGGGGGGGGGGGTAAAGGAAAAACGAACAGAGGGGGTAAGGTTGGGGTTCTGATAGTCTAATAAAATCTTCGAGGAGTTTGTTCTCGCTATAAAGAAATTACTGGAACCAGGCGAAAACTCGATTAGACGCCACTTGATAACACGCACCTTCACGCTCTGTTATAACTCCCAGGGATGGAGCTTTTCATCATTCTCGAGAACCTAGAAATTTGGTAGCTCTATAACTACTTGACTGGTACATGAAGTTATAGCAGGAGAGGAACATGAATGTTTCAGTGAATGTAGGAGACGGCGAGATTGCATTAAAATTGCTTTCCCGGTGCTATAGGCCATTCCACATTTATCGTTTAATATTGCAGTTTCTTGCGTGCACTTGCTTATATCGCATTTATTTAGTAAATCGTTAAACACCATAACTTAGAACATGGCTGAGCATCAAGTGTGGATCAAATGTTCGTGTTTATACACACGAGAACAAAGCAGTAAAGACAGCATAAAACAGCTGGAAATATGAATGAGAGTATGCAGAAAATTTCTATTAACTCCAGAGGAAATATGCAACTATATTAACTTATTCGTCTTTTATTGCATATATTCTGTATTCTCTCTTTTTTCTTTTGAGTATAATACTAACAAGAGATTGGGGGGGGGGGTTCATAATAAAGACGTTACCATGAACGAACCTAACGTATCCAGTTATTCACCTGTTTCCTATGAATAAAATTCTGGCATTACATAAACAAGATGACCACTACATCCTATTTCAGGTGACCTTTCAAAATATAGAAAAATTCCTATGGAAACACCGTACTAACCGTGAAATACATAGAATAGAGGGTTGAGTCTATTTCTGTAAAGATATCGATCTATAGGGTTATTTCAAATTCAAATCCTCCACATATGTTTCACGTTTTGCGATTTATTTGTCTTCAGGGAGTTAGAAATAGTGTAACTCCCTACAAATACATAAACAATGACGTTTTCATCACATGGTACAATTATTCTCTCATTAATTCAGAGGATTGTGATAGCTAGGATCATCTTAGCCATCACATATTCTCGCTATTATGATTCCGTCAAATTTTTTATCTGCGTGTATTGATAGATGTGGCGATTTCCTAGCTGCTGTCGGTACACGATTTTCATCCTCAAAAAAGGGAGAGACCTGAATAGCATGGGTAGCTGGAGGCCCATTTCCTTGACCAACACAGACTACATATTATTCGCAAGAGTGATCTGTAACCGTCTGAAGTTGGGCATTGGGAATGTGTTAACCAGCACCGAAGTATACGGAGTTCCTGCAGGTCGATGGAGCTCAACCTCTTCTTGATAAGGGACCTTATTCGCCTTGCGACGAACAAGGAACTCGCACTCGTGTCAGTAGACTTAGGAAAAGCGTTCGATAGTGCAAAGCACAACTTCCTGCACTATATCCTAGAGAAAGTCGAAGTGGCGGCCTGCGTAAGGAAAGCAATCAAAAGCATGTACGGGAAAACAACAACGCACATTGCGATTAATGGGTTTCTTTCCGAACCCATTCCCATACGCAGAGGGATTCGGCAAGGCTTCCCCCTTCTTTTCTCTCTAGTCCTTGAACCCATCCTAAAAAAATCGAGGAGACGCGTGCAGTAAGAGGAATATCCCTGCCAATAGGCTCCAAACAGAGCAAGACTGTCGTATATGCTGATGATTTTGTCGGAACCCTTCGGGATTCCGATTTCATTCATGTTTCTTCTTCGGCATACTGCGACAGTTTAGCGTGCTCAGTGGTCTTCACACTAACCCTGAAAAAACAAGAATCAAAATTTATGGAAATTTTGCCCTTGCCAGTCTTCCGTATGGTTTGAACCCCACACCCGGCCCCTTAACAATTCTAGGCATTCCCTTCCTCGCAACCCCGGTTCTACAAACACCAAAATTAATTGAATCTTGTTGCGAAAAACTCACCCCTTTCAACCCCAACTACCTTTCATTCGAAGGTAGAGCAACTGTCATTAAGACAATCCTGAAACCAATGCTGCTACACACTATCAACCTAACAAACACACAAGACAACGCCATCTACAGACATATCACAAACTTCTTCTGGAACAACAGAAAACACGAGGTACGTAGGGCCTTTCTCCATCTTCCCCCCCACACACAAGGGGAGGGGTTTCTCCCTGCCAATCCTCTTAACTAACTGCCACTTAACCAACACAGCTCAAACCATACGGAAAACACTCGCATCGAATCACTCTTCTGGCAACCTCATTAGATACTTTATAGGATATTTATTTTCTACCGTACTTTGGGACCATTGGCTACGCCGGACCATGTGCGGAGACGGTGCCGGAGTGGTATTATACAATCAGCAAGCTGTTTAAAAAACTGGCAACGGATGGAGTCCGAATACTTCAGCTTAGCCCAAGCAAGCTGTACTGGAAAATATTCGATACATTTGGCTGGGAAAAGCCAGATCTGGGCACGAACGAAGAGGTGCTCTTTACGAACATAAAAAACAGCTGGGGACAACCCTTTCACCGGGACTTAGCTTGGAGAATTGCCTACGGTAGACTCCCGGTGAAACTTGTGAAATCCGCATACAGCTCGCGACCATGTACTCCCTTCTGCGACGTCTGTGGCGCGGTAGAAACTGTGGGGCACCTCTTCTATCACTGCTCGCCAGTACAGCGTGTTTGGCGTAGACTGGCCGAGGTGCTTGAGATCCCGGTGCTCATACACACTGAAGTAATCCTGCTACAGTTCCCGCCCCCGATAACCAAAAAAAGGAAACACCTAATTTTCCTACTAAATGTGATCAAGCATCACATCTGGAAAATCAGGAAAAAACACCTTCTCACTGAGGAGCACCGCATTTATCTCCGTATTAGGAACTGTCTCTCCGCCCATCTCCGCCGTTTCCTGGAGCAAGAAAGGTACCGGCTGGGCGAAGACAGGTTCCTGAGGAGATGGTGCGGCCCGCCAACGATCTGCAAGATCATACGGGGGGGGGGGGAATACAGGCGTGTGTGCACACTTATAACCATTTCGTGTTGTAGGTGTGGGAGCGCTTTCGTACCCTCCCCCAAACCAACATCCATGTTATAGATTTATATCCAGTTTTCTATTCCCAGTTTAAGGCTTCTGTCCCTAGATCGGGGTTGACCTGAACAAACCCGGACTGCGAAGGCCAACACCGAGGTGGTCCCAAGCCCTTTTCAGGGCGGAGTCTTCCGGGCCAGGTCATTTCCCTTCTTATTCCTGGTTATACAGTTCTGGGTTTGCTCGGCAAACCTATTCCTCTCTAGAAATGTTTTTCGGATAGTCCTAAAATATATTTACTCCAGTTAAATTTGCTTAGTCTCCTTTGTTTTTCCTTTTTAGGATTTTCCTTTTTAAAAGTGAAAAATCAAAGACCGTTTTATAAACACCTTTGGTGGGTTTAACAGCTAAAACAGGTCAGCTGAGGCTTCTTTTACCTACTCTACTACTATGCACTCTATCTTTATTTCCTCTCCTACTATCTGCTGAATCTCAGCCTATCTTACTCTACAGGCCGATGATGAAGATTTGTTGAACTCACAAATTATTATTATAGCAACCAATAAATAACCAATTGGTTTTTATCACAATTTTTATAACAATAAAATAACATAACACACGTAATGGCTTCGGATGTAATTTTATTTTTATTACATGATTGTTTGTCCTTTTTCATGCTAATTTTCATGCAAAATTCAGTTATATGCAACGAAATAAAAATTATATTCTGAGCCCTCGTAAAAGTAATTTTCACTCTATTACAGCAGGTTAACATAATCTCTTCGGCAACAGGGTGATCCAATATATGTTTCTTTATTTATTAACTATTAGAAAACAACAGCATGTACGCTCATATAATACCCAAGAACGATCACAAAAACTATATTAGAAGCTCATGATATATTATGTATTATGAGCTCCTAATATAGCCCCTTTGTGATCGTTCTAGGATGCACGTGAGAGTTAAGAATGTCATCCTTAACTCTCACTAGAGCAAGACATCCAAACTGAGAAGTAACTAAGAATATCTTAATCTGCGTTGTTCTAACATTAGCAATTGTTTTATCAAACCTCTTCAGTATAATCGTATTCGCCTATAAAAATTTTCTCAAGGACAAATGCACGAGATATGGTCAAGAAAAACATCTCAGTTATAAAAATATCTACTTGTATCTCCATAGAACTTTGAACTGTGAATTATAAACATACATGTTTATCTCTTGAGGGTGTGTATTTTTAAATGCAATACTTGCTTCCTGCATTAGAATGAATGATACGAAATTAAATTAAGATTATGCTGGAATATTCTGAATAATCAAAATAGATTTTTTTCCGTTTTGAAATTGTCGTCCAACTCATATTTCGAAAGTAAATTACATAAATCCAGTTGTGTTTTAAATTAAAAAAAAAATAAGAGCCGCACTACCTGAAGTCTTTTAAGATTAAGTACATAGTAAGAACAGGAAACTAAACAAAAAGAAACAATTTTAATAAACATTAAGAAAAATATTTAAAAGCCTTTGCTAAAAGTAAAAATATAATATATGGTTTAAAAACTATTATATACAAATTGAATTTCTCTCTTATTCAACACACCATTTCTTTTAACGGATAAATATCTTATTTATAGAACAAATGGAAGTGTAAAATCCGGAGGGTAATAATAAGAGGGAAGATTCAATCCAATACCCTTGGAGGGTAATGGATAGCAATGCTGTAGCTAATGAAGCTCTAACTGAGGCTTGGCTATTGCTCTTACCCTCCTGCCATGATCAGAGCTTTAATAATAGCTCAAGAACCTTATCCCTACACTGTCCGCTACAGATAACGGGGAATATGAAAAGCATTCTTGCTTCGCCCCTTTAAGCCAGTCCTTATAAGGACTATAATAAAATCCGGAGAGACGAAAAAAGTCCTTTTTATGACTTCAGGGTAACAAATAGCAATGCTGAACCGAGGAAGTAAACTGAGGTTCGGCTGTTGCTGTTATCCTGGGTGATGAGTTTTTGAGTTCGCTCCCTTAGGGTTTTTGCCTTAAGGGAGCACCTTGAGTCTCCGGGGAAGGTGTTCTCCGGCAGGGCCCGCTGAGGGGTTCTTGTCGGTGAATTATTTTCCTCGGAATTTGAGCGGTTCTGCTCAGGAGTCGGGGAGCCCGTTGGGGTGCTTGAACGGGGCGGCCGACACTGAGTGGAACCAACGCTGAGCGGTTCTGCTTAAACGGGGAGCCCGTCAATGAGTGGAACCAACGCTGAGACATGGACGGTCTTTCGCCCACTATGGAGTGGCCTAGAGATCGTCCGATTTTTTGAGATTTTACCCTTTACTTACTAATCAGGGTAACAAATAGCAATGCTGAACCGAGGAAGTAAACTGAGGTTCGGCTGTTGCTGTTATCCTGGGTGTGAGTTTTTGAGTTTGCTCCCTTGGGGTTTTTGCCTTAAGGGAGCACCTTGAGTCTCCGGGGAAAGTGTTCTCCGGCAGGGCCCGCTGAGGGGTTCTTGTCGGTGAATTATTTTCCTCGGAATTTGAGCGGTTCTGCTCAGGAGTCGGGGAGCCCATCGGGGTGCTAGGATGGGGCGGCCGACACTGAGTGGAACCAACGCTGAGCGGTTCTGCTTAAACGGGGAGCCCGTCGGGGTGCTTGGACGGGGCGGCCGTCAATGAGTGGAACCAACGCTGAGACATGGACGGTCTTTCGCCCACTATGGAGTGGCCTAGAGATCGTCCGATTTTTTGAGATTTTACCCTTTACTTACTAATCAGGGTAACAATTAGCAATGCTGAACCAAGGAAGTAAACTGAGGTTCGGCTGTTGCTGTTATCCTGGGTGTGAGTTTTTGAGTCGCTCCCTTAGGGTTTTTGCCTTAAGGGAGCACCTTGAGTCTCCGGGGAAGGTGTTCTCCGGCAGGGCCCGCTGAGGGGTTCTTGTCGGTGAATTATTTTCCTCGGAATTTGAGCGGTTCTGCTCAGGAGTCGGGGAGCCCATCGGGGTGCTAGGATGGGGCGGCCGACACTGAGTGGAGCCAACGCTGAGCGGTTCTGCTTAAACGGGGAGCCCGTAAAATCTCAAAAATCGGACGATCTCTAGCCCACTATGGAGTGGCCTAGAGATCGTCCGATTTTTTGAGATTTTACCCTTTACTTACTAATCAGGGTAACAATTAGCAATGCTGAACCGAGGAAGTAAACTGAGGTTCGGCTGTTGCTGTTATCCTGGGTGTGAGTTTTTGAGTTCGCTCCCTTAGGGTTTCTGCCTTAAGGGAGCACCTTGAGTCTCCGGGGAAGGTGTTCTCCGGCACGGCCCGCTGAGGGGTTCTTGTCGGTGAATTATTTTCCTCGGAATTTGAGCGGTTCTGCTCAGTAGTCGGGGTGCTAGGACAGGGCGGATGTTGCTGTTATCCTGGGTGATAAGTTTTTGAGTTCGCTCCCTTAGGGTTTTTGCCTTAAGGGAGCACTTTGAGTCTCCGGGGAGGGTGTTCTCCGGAACGGCCCGCTGAGGGGTTCATGTCGGTGAATGATTTTCCTCGGAATTTGAGCGGTTCTGCTCAGTGGTCGGGATGCTAGGACGGGGCGACCGTCACTGAGTGGAACCAATTGAGCGGTTCTGGTCAGTCGGGGAGACCATTACTGAGTGGAACCAAAGCTGAGATACGGACGGTCTTTCGCCCACTATGGAGTGGCCTAGAGATCGTCCGATTTTTTGAGATTTTACCCTTTACTTACTAATCAGGGTAACAATTAGCAATGCTGAACCAAGGAAGTTAACTGAGGTTCGGCTGTTGCTGTTATCCTGGGTGATGAGTTTTTGAGTTCGCTCCCTTAAGGTTTTTGCCTTAAGGGAGCACTTTGAGTCTCCGGGGAAAGTGTTCTCCGGCACGGCCCGCTGAGGGGTTCTTGTCGGTGAATGATTTTCCTCGGAATTTGAGCGGTCCTGCTCAGTCGGGTACCCTCACTGAGCGGTATTTTGAGCGGTTCTGCTCAGTCGGGGAGCTAGGATGGGGAGCCCGTCACTGAGTGGAACCGACGCTGAGATATGGACGATCTTTCGCCCACTATGGAGTGGCCTAGAGATCGTCCGATTTTTTGAGATTTTACCCTTTACTTACTAATCAGGGTAACAAATGGCAATGCTGTACCAATGAAGTTTAACTGAGGTTCGGCTGTTGCTGTTACCCTGCCGAGTTTCGAGGTCGGTGGTCGAGTTTCACTGAGTGGAACCAACGTGGAGATTTGGACGGTCTTTCGCCCACGAATGAGTGGCCTAGAGATCATCTGATTTTTTGAGATTTTACCGTTTACTTAAACACAGGGTAATAAATGGCAATGCTGTAGCCAAAGAAGTTTTAACTGAGGCTCGGCTATTGCCGTTACCCAGCCATGATGACTAGAGCTTTTTAGCTCAATAGCATCCCATCTACACAGATTTACTTCATTCAGATGATGGGATCAAGAGTCAAGGACTCGGTTCCATCGCCCAGTTCTTATAAGATAAGAACTAAAATCCGGAGAATAATCGACCGTGAGATGCGGTGATTAATAATACCCTTGGAGGGTAATGGATGGCAATGCTGTAGCCAGTGAAATGCTATCTGAGGCTCGGCTATTGCTTACACTCCTGCCATGATTAGAGCTTTAATAGCTCAATAACACCTTATTCCTACACTGTCCTCTATAGATAACGGGGAATATGAAAAGCATTCTTGCACCTTTAAGCCAGTCCATATAAGGACTATAAGGCTGAAATTTTTATTGATTAAGAGTTAATCGACCGTGAGATGCGGTGAGTCTTCGGGGAAAGTGTTTTCCGGCACGGTCCGCTGAGGGTCTTTGCCGGTGAATGCTTTTCTTCGGAATATGAGCGGTTCTGCTCGGTGGTGGGGGAGCCCGTCACTGAGTGGAACCAACGCTGAGATATGGACTGTCTTTCGGCCACTATGGAGTGGTCTAGAGATCGTCCGAATTTTTAGAGTTCGTCGTTACGTAAACATCTGTGATTAATACCCTTGGAGGGTAATGGATGGCAATGCTGTAGCCAATGAAGTTCTAACTGAGGCTTGGCTATTACGGTTACCCTCCTGTCATGATCAAAGCTTTAATGAAGCTCTGATCATGAATACCTTATGTCCTCTACAAATAACGGGGAAGATGAAAAGCATTCTTGCTTCGCTCCTTTAAGTCATTCCTTATAAGGACTGAAATTTTTGTAAAAACTAAAGCATTAACTCCCAGAGAAAGAAATAACATAACTTAGAAATTTTATTTTTTGTGCTGCTCATGGTATTTGTAGAAAACTAAATCGTTTAAACGACCAGATGTTTTTGTAACACGACCTGTCTACAGCGATCGCTTTACTGTGCGTGTTGAAACTCCCTTACCGAAAACGAGGACAAGCGAATCGTCTGTTAATTATCAATCACTAGCAATGTATATTGAGCCGTCAGTTTGGGATTTCAAACGACTTTTGGAAATTTGCATCTAACAGTGAGTCCAACAATTAAGTTGATGCATATTGTTCCAGAAAAAATAAATAAGTAAAAAACCAATACTTCTGAGAAATCACATACGAAATCGTAGTATACAGTTAACTATTCTTTATATTATCCAAGTCGTACTCCATTTCACATTTGGGCTCAATGAAATTTCTGCGTAATTCTATGAAAGCTATGCAAATATAATTTATATTTTTTGTTTTAACTTTTAATTTGATATGTAAATATAGTTTTAATTTTTATAAATATATGATAAATGTTTAAGATTTCTAAAAATTTAAGTATACCTTTATTTATTTTTAATCAGGATAGTACAATTAAATCAACTAATCCTTCTCGTATGAAAGTGGATTGATTCATTCAATCCAATACCCTTGGGGGGTAAGGGATGGCAATTCTGTAGCCAATGAAGTTCTAACTGAGGCTCGGCTATTGCCGTTACCCTCCTGCCATGATCAGAGCCTTAATTGCTCAATAACACCTTATCCCTACACTGTCCCCTACAGATAACGGGGAATATGAAAAGCATTCTTGCTTCGCCCCTTTAAGCCAGTCCTTATCCTTATAAGGACTATAAGGATTCGTATGAAAGTTTCATACGAGAACGACTTCCATCTAATTCAGGCTAGTTTAAAAGTGGTTCTTGGCACAGGTTGTATATATTGTGTATATATATATATATATATATATATATATATATATATATATATATATATATTATATTATATTATATTATATTATATATTTTATATATATATATATATATATTTATATATAGTATATATATATATATATATATACTATATTATATATATATTATATATAGTACAGTACTATTTCTATCTGTATATGTATGTGGAAAAATGAATTGTGCTATTTCTACGAGAAAAAAATACTCAGTAATATTCAGGCTTACATCCTGAGGCTCAGTTTTCATAGTGCCACTACTTGCATTATTATTTTTATTTTATTTTTTTTATGGTATGATTTATGGTCGTAAGTCGGAAGGTCCGGATCAAAGGGATATGCTTTCTATATGTGATAAAATGGGGCTGCCACAGATGTCTGCAGTTTTTCGGCGGCTTTTAAAGTTGGCTATTTTTCTCTCGCTTTCCGTGTAACAAAACACTCCTATTCTGACCACAAATCATACATCAGACATCCTTTTCAGCAGAAATGCTGTCACTTGATATTTTCAGTGCTGGAATTTCGTTATTTTTATATCGCATGGGGTGAATGGAACACTTCAAAGAATTTTTCTATCCCAGACCTCATCCATGATTTAAGGAATATACCAAAATATTTTATTCACAGAAATCCCTCCATTATGCATTGTAGGACCTTCGTGCAATATCGACCACGTATGCCATCATTGTAAAAGGCTGTATTTATTGTATTCTAGAGCATCGCATTTTGCATTTTTTTTTTCAGTATCACTCATGAAGAGGCTGTCGTAAACGTAGAGCATATCGTAACCAATGAGGAGGGGGGGTCAAGGGTCAGATAAGCTAGAAACAACTTGTTGGAAGACCAAGCGTGGTTCCGAATGCAGTTTCAGACATTCCGTATGCAAAGTGTTGGTTTCACACGGTGATGAATGTTAGTACCATACAGTTTTCTTTATTTGAGATCTGTAATAAATTTGCCAGAAAATATCAAAAACATCTGCGTCACAGTAGATGTCGGTGTTGTCAAAGTGAGGGTGTTGCACATCACACATTGAGCTGCATCCCAGAAAGAGTACAGTGTAAGATTTATGAATTATTATATTGCCTATTGCAGTATACATGATATTTTGTTTTGGTCTGTGGTCTGAATCCACGTTACATAACTGTTGAATATTTAAAAAAAATGTATATGTATACAGTACCATCATTTTAGTATCACAGTAAATAAATAAATAAAATAAATCACTGCCCCCCCCCTTTAATACTAAATTAGAACTCTGCTATTGTCTTAATATTTTCTATTTATTCAAATGACTCAGTGTATTCAACAAAATCCTTCTGCGTTATTTGACACTGCAGACAGATCTACAATATCAAGACCTTATCTTTACGTCAAAAAATATTATTAATGGAATTTATTTAGCAATAAATATAACCATAGAAAATAATTAACATCAAAGATAAAAGATTACTTGGAAAAAAAAGACCATTATAATTAAAATAGTTATAATTCCAAATACATATAAGTTACAAAGTTAATACTTTAATTTTTTGAGTCATCATCCTGATTAGGTGTGCGTCTTCTGCACAATGTTTAAACCTGTATCAGTTTCTTCAGGGAGCAGGTTGTAGAACCACAAACCCTATCTATTTTTCCTTCCCTCTGAATTCAATACCTTCACCCTTTGAGTAGTGACTTAAAAATACATATTTCACCTCCTTCTATGGGGTGTAAGTAGATGAACGTATGCTGCTTTACTGTCCAAATGGGTAACTCAACTATACTCTATTAGTTCTCTATTGGAAACTCTATCAGAGTTTCCAATAAAAAACTCTATTGGACACTTCTTCCGCGCTTATTAACAGGCCCTTAAGCGCCATTACCTTCTAAGGTATCATTGGATTTGGTAACCATGATTCCAGGATAAAGTGGTTAGCCCTATGCTCATATGGTGTATTTTGTATGTCAATTAATTCTGTACTCCTGGCTGGTTTGCCTGTATAATGAATGAAAACGAGCTTCAGGAAGAAAAAACACTACCATTCTCTGTATGAGACCGGTTAACTCAACCTTCATTTGAAAACCCATGATAAATGTTTCTCTATATCCTGGACGGGATTGAATCTCAAGTATTTCCAACTGAAAGGCTTCGTTGAAACTGACTGAGTTATGGAGACTCCTATTTTGATTTTTTATTTCTCTACTTATTCCTTTATTTATTAATTATTGCGGTGTTCTTCCTCTTGATTAGCTTTTTTTTTTTTTTCAGAACACGAAATATGTATTGAAACTCTTTCAATAATTGCAAACAAGCCATAAATTATGTAGCAAAACCTATAAATGAATACTGAAATGATATACTAAATGGATAGTGAAACTACTCATTTTGTATTTGGAATGAATAAATCTGCTACTAATTTTATTTTAATTAAACTTAAAAACTCCATTCCAAAACCTTTTTCTAACATTTTACTAGATTCCTAATGATATTCCAATTTTAGCAACAATCAATGTAAATAAACACGCCAAAGGCCGCTTTTACATCATTAGCATAAGATAGTGTTTCAAAAGTTATTCGTAATGCATTACACAGCTAGCACAAGTTAATAACACGTCTTGCATTATTAAATACCTAGGAAAATGATGCTTTTAAAAAAAATCTTGTTTATCTATTAAAACTATTCCCTCCATCTCGAGAGGATTTACGAAGCCCCCGCTATTAAATAAATGCATGGCTTCAAGTAATTATTTTATGTTTATATATAAAGTAACAAACAAAAAAAACCTAACCCATGCAGAATGACAAGGGATGATACACATCGTTACTAATTTAGTCAAATTACGAGACAAACTGCAATTAAACAAATATTTAATTCACGTACATTGCAATAAGCATTTTAAGTATTTTGGCAATAATTATATTAAAAAAATGAAAGAAGTAATGAAGAACTAAAAACCTATTAAAAACACATTTATAAAACCGTCGATATCTGGCAGCACCAGAAGTAATTTGGACGTTTGCAAAATCAGTTTCATTAGCTTGCTACACGAAAAAAAATATTTTAATAAAGCTCGTCAGATTTAAAAGCCTTTGCTGAAAATAAGAACATCACACAGACTGTAAATAAGTTTCAAATCTTTTTATTGGACATTCCCTTTAGCCTGTACGCAATTGCATTGATAACTCGAGTTCTTTGAACACTATTATTCACGGTTACCTTTCTCAACTGCTCTGCTTTTTGCCACGAACGCGTGTCGTGTGGTATCAGAGACTATTTATCTTGTATAGGGCTCACATTTCTCTTCGATCGCGTGCTTATAGAATAACTGTAGACAAAGATGGAATAAGACTTCTAACTCTAAATGCTTAAAAAAACCAAGATTCTGAGTACGAACCAAAATTTTCTTGTAATAAAGTCATTAGATAAAAAGTATGGTGTTTAAGACTTATTGAAAATTATAGAAAATATTTTAAATTAGATTAAAAATAAGAAATATTTTACAAAGAAAATAAAACATAATATATTTTTATATATATTAAAAAATCACTTAATTATATTTTTGATGAAATAAGCAATTTATTTTCAGAAATAAGAACAAGTTAAGCACATGAGTCTGTTTCTTACTAATAAATATATACCTTTGCGTTTTAATTAAATTGATTAGCTATATTTTTATTCTTTTGAATGAATTGCTGGTCACTGAATTCTGTTTACCAACCCCTATTCTTAAAAGGAGTAATCTATCAAGTGTACTCGGCTGAGAAATTGGTTGTAAGATCGTTCCTTTTGACAGTTCAATCTTACTGGCAGCAGTCCGAGCAAAACAGCTGACCTAAGATGGAAACAGTTCATTGCTACTAGGCCCAAAATTACTTCTGCTCTTCTCGGTTAAGTTTAATAGCTTAAAGTAAAAGAAAACTAAGCAATATTTGTTTAAGTAAAGCAAGTTCTTGCTCTTTTAAAATGGGCTAGGACCCGTTATTTCTGTTTTGATATTCTGTTCTCAAACTTGTTTCGTTCTTCTAACAATTGTTTAAGTATAGTTGGATCTATTAAAACGGTTGTTGTTCCAAAAACAATCGGATCTTATTCTCTTTGGAATAATTGGGTTTTCTTTATATCTGAGGGACGTAAAACGTCTCCTTTTAGGTTCCCAACGATATTTCAGTTCTTTAGACTTCAGTTTATAGAAGTTGTGTCCTACGATTCGGAAAGAAAATTGGTTTTCTGTGAGATAGATATTCCAATAGCCCCAGCTAGTGCATCGTTTCATAAACATTGCATTAGGCTTAATCTCTTGAACCATCAAAGCTCCATTTTAAGTAATTGAAATGCCCGTATGTATTCAGGTATTCGAAATTAACAATGCATTAAGCGAATAATTCAATGGCCATGTCCTTTTTGACCTCTAAATTGTCTTTTTCACTTATTAAATGTTGGCTTATATTTATAGCTGTATTTATTCCTATGAAACACAACTCGAGTAAATCTCTTTTTTGCATTAAATTTCAGATATTGTAAATCTACTTCAGGTATTGTTTTTAATTAACTTTAACCAAACTTCTAAAAGAGTAATTTTTATGATCAGTTGACGCATGGATGCCATTGGAGAAGTTTAGATGAATCTCAGACTCGATGATATTGTGAAATTTATGTTATCATAATTTAAACGCAAAATAATCAGCTAGATCTTGATTAGAATTTTTACAGGTCATAAATATTCTTAGCTACCTTAAAGTATAATATATTTATAACGATGACGTCATACATGACATCAGTTTATGGTTAGCTGAACAAACCAAGGTGCAATCTTAAAGATAGTTCGATGCTCAAATCACCTAAGAGACTAACTGATAAAGAATGTTTTAGTGGTCTGCGAACATAAGCAACATTGCTAATCGTAAGCTTAAGATATGACTTGAGTTACCGTCATCAAACGAAATTAGAGTTTAAGTAAACGAAACGGACCCAAACATGTCAAAGCGTGAAAAATGTTTTTCAAATACTTTGCGATGTTAGCGAAAAATCTATCTAGAAGCTAAGGAGTGCTCTGCACGTCTCTCAAGAGTCGCACATATCTGGAAGGCTCTGCTCAAAGAAAGCAATTAATTGTAAATCCTACTGACAGAAACATCGCGAAAAGTTCTTATCTAACTTCTAATCATTAAGTGAAATGTGCAGAACAACAAAATCGCCCGCGGTGTTCTTGGGAGCGCCACCTAGTAGAAATATAGCAAGAAACTTTGTAAAGACGCCATCTATGCTTCTGGTAATATAAGGAAGACTGAGGCTGCTGTGTTTGTCATGCCAAGATAAAAATTACATCATCTTGTCACCGTTAAAGACCGACTAAAAGTCGGTCTTTATTACTATTCTTTTTTTTTATTTTTTTTTTATTAAACAGTGCATGTGTTGAATTACAATACATTACTCAGAAAAAATTCCTTTTCTCATTTATGTTTCTTAAAGTTTGAAAAGGTGTGTAACATTATTTTAAAGTTTTTTTTAATTTTCAAAAGTTAAAATATTACATAAAATCTTTAAATAAAATAATATTATTATTTCAAATAAAATATTAATATATAAATATAAAGTATGATGATACATTAGTTTTTTTATTAAACAGTTCATGTATTGAATTATAATACATTCATCGTCGTCCGGTAGCATCCTCTAGAAAGAGGGTTTGCAGCAGATGAACAGCTCGTCTCCATTTCTCTCGATCTGTTGCTTCCGTCATTCTTAAACCAGTCCATTCCACGATATCATTGAACCACTCTCTAGTTGGTCTTTCACGTCTTCTCTTCCCCTCAACTTTCCCTTGTAATATAGTTCTTGTCAGGTGTCCCGAAGAACCTCTCAGAAGATGTCTTGCAAATTTGGTCTTTCTTTGTATAATATTCTTGAGCAGTGTTCTTTCCATCCCAATTCTTCTTAAAACTTCTTGATTTGATATTCTCTGTGTATGACTAATCTTTTCCATCTTTCTAAACACCACATTTCCAATGCATTTCAATCTCTCTCTTTCTGAGTGTCCATGACTCACTTCCATAACTTGCAATACTCCAAACTGTTGCTTTAACTATTGCAATTCTCACACCTATTTTAATATTCTTGTTTATTAAAATTCTCTTCATTTCCATAAATGCCGATTTAGCTTTACCTATTCTATTTCTAATGTCCAACTCTGAAGTTCCTTTCTCCGAGATCCCACTACCTAAATATTGAAATCTTTCCACTTCTTTTAAAAATTTTTCCTCCACATCTTATATTTACATTACTCGGAAAAACATCCCTATTTTTTAATATTATTAAAACATCATCTCCAAACACCTGTCCTAAAAAAAAATAAAAAAAATCTTAATTTGACCAATTATAGATAAACCTAAAAAATACTGGAATAACCATGAAGGAGAACTGTGATAACTATTGAAATGGAACCAAATAAACTGAAAAATGGGGGAAGAACCTAGCCAGAGTGATGCAGCTGCACCGCCTCAATGTAAGCCTTCGCAGCTCGGGTTTAATCAGGCCGACCTCCTCCTGTGTGAACTATAAAAAAAGAAAGACAGGCTCTAATTTGTCCCTAATTCTTTTTTGCGAGCTAACCGCGAAACCCATGAACCCCAATATCTCGTTCTCTGCCAGCCTGGCCAAAGTACTACACAGCGCTGCAACCACTTCCTCGTTCAGGTCCAAAAAAACCACTGTAGTTGCTCTGGAGCGGCCTCACTTATATCTTTGATGTTGAGGTTCCCTCATTTGAAACGTATGCTACCGATATCAGAATCGTCCCTACTAGGAAAATGGAACACAGGTTCCCCTAGTTTGTCTATTGCCGTTAGGAGTTTCTCTAAGGTCTGGGGATCCAGTAAAGGACCTTATTATTATACTGTAACCCCACCTTTTATGCCGCGTTTGGTAGGGATACTGTTGTCCTCGGGTAATTCTGTTGGGAATATGTTGACCGATTTTGGGTTTTTGGTATCTCCTCTTTGTTGTAGCACTACTGATTTCCATTTCTTCCTCTGTTCTGTCTTCTCTGGTTGTTTCTGCAGTGAAATGAGCTTCTTTATTTGCGTTGCGATTCTTCTTCTTTGTTTTCCCTAGTGAAATTTTCTTGACGGTGGTTTGATTTTCTGTTGTCGTTGTGACGAAAGGTGGGGGTTGAAAGACTAGGAAATCTTCCTGTTCTGTGCTTTCGGATTTCTCTACTGGTATGGCTATAGCTGGTTTCATAGCGCCTCCCATCCTTTCCGCATGGGCAGGTGTCTACTTTGTGATCCTTGTTTCCACATTTTAGACAGGATGACTGACACTGTTCCAGTGCATGCTCTGCTACCAGGCAGTTTCTGCATTTATTTTTTGTGCAGTCTGCACCCAGATGTTCCAATGATCCGCATCTAAAACATTGTCTTCTAACACTAGGATAATTAATCATTACCCTAGCGGAACCCATGAAAACAAAGTTAGGGACAGATGATCTCATCTCCATCGAGATTTTCACTTCTCCAGACTTCTTGTCTGGGCTGTCGATGTCTTTCGATATTTTTACATCACGGACGACACCCCACTTGGAAAACACATTATGAATAACTTCGTCGCAATTTTCGATGTATTCTAACGGAAACCTGTCGATCTTTAAAGTTCTCAAGATACTCCCTATCATGACGGGATAAATTTTTTCACCTCTGCATTTGAAACCTTCAAGTAGTTTATTTCAGGTATCTACCTCTCCCATAAGGAGTAAATCCATATATACATACATTCCAATCCTACACAGGCTATTGGAGCGACCGAACGTTTTTCCACCTTTGAGTCAATTTCAAACCCAAGAGTTTTGCCTCTGGGCAGAAAAGACGCCATAATTTAGAAAAATAGAACTAGCCACAGAAGGGCACAAGGAAAGAAAAACAAGAACCAGTAAAACTATAAAAGGTAATGATAAACATAAACAATCTTACCAATCGGACTGTAGACGCTCTTGCAGAGATCAGATACTGTTATCCTCCTGCCATGATCAGAGCTTTAATAGCTCAATAACACCTTATCCCTACACTGTGCTCTACAGATACTCAGATACTACATACTACACTTTGATCTCAGCCAAAAGGCCAACAAGCAATAAAGTAATAAGAATATTTTTCTCATCTTTAATCTATCATCTTCATTTTTTAATATTATTTAAATAAAACATAAAAAGGTGTGCTTCATCATCTCAAAGTTTTTTTTACTTTAAAAAAGTTTAAATATTAAATAAATTGTTTTAATAAAATAATATTTTAAATTAAAATATATAAATAATTAAATAAGAGTAAATAACAACAGTAATAAAAATAAAATAATGAACTGTTCCTTTTATATCGGTTAACATTGCAACGTAATATGCAGGTCAAGGAAGGATTTCCGGTTTGTATTTGTAGACTTTTCTTTGTATTTTTAAAAATCATTTAAAATAATGACAAATTGTCTCCATAAGCCAATTATCGGACAAGTGTGGTTCCAAAATGAATGCTGTTTTTCATTTTCTGTACCCCGATTAAAAAGTCCCGTCTCTTGTACAGAATAAATATAAATGATGAAAAGTTCTTGTAGCCGGTAATTGCAAACAGAGAAGACAAATGATGTTAAGAAAAGCAACATAAATCATCTCTAAGACCAAGTTCCTATCTGTTACTAGAAACTTTAAATATAATTAATGGAATGAAAATCGCGGTATTTGGATCCGTTGTATCATCGACGAGATATTTCTTTAGGATGTGCAGAAAGTTGTAATCAGTTTACATCATGGGAACTTTAATCATTCATCTGTTTAAATTGAAACCGCTGCATTTAATAAATTGTCATGTTTGGTCTTGGGAATTTCGCTTGACGTTGATCAGTGACACTCACGGTTAAAAATAGCCAGGAATAGAAATTCTGATATTGTATAAAAGAAGAAAAAAAAACGGATAATTTACAATATTTTATTACAATATAAAAATATTGAATTATTCACATAAACACACAGAAACTTGTCCCAGAAGGGGGTAACACTAAGGGATAGTTTTTCTTCCCCAAAACTTTCCGCGTCAAATAAATAACAGGAAGAACTTCAAGGCGAACAGAACTCGTTAACATGAACCACAGTGAAACCGATTTATTCTACTGCAGGATCAGCGGCATCGGGACTGTCCAGAACGTTAGTACTAGGAGAAACTCCGTCTTCTTTGGACGACCCCTTTTCGTGTCGTTTCAACTCGTCTTTGAATGCCAGCAGACCTAGCTGAGCATGCGACACTTCGCTGAGAGCCCTCGACCTCAGACAGGCCCGATGTTGGTCCACGCTCAAGTTCGCGTCGCACTTCTTTTCGTGCCACATGTGAAAAATACCCGGATCGGTTGCCCTGACAACGGTCAAAGTGCTTTTGACGTACTTCCGGTACAGCATCACATCTTCGCCTCCCCAGCCAACAATTTCTTCATCGAATCCACGAGTCTTCAGGAAGTCGCTGCGGTATTGGCAGGTCATGCCGTATCCGAAGTCCCGCCAGAATCCCGTGTCGCGCGATATGACCAGCTGCTCGGTTTCAGAAGGAATTGGCTTTCCCTGCAAGGAGTACACGATCGAGGGGTTGTAGAGACTGAAGACAATTGGGTAATAGACTTTTTTCCCTGGAGAAGTGTTCAGTCGACACCTTTCTAAGAATTTGGCGGAGAATACAACGTCTACGTCACACAGAAACAGAATGACGTCACCTTTACTCCAATGCTGGGCTCCAACTTGCAGTCCTTTTCCTCTGGAGAATGTCTCGTTGATGGTAAGGAGATTCAGATTCCTGAACTTCGTTTCCCTGGAGATTTTTGTGAGGATCACTTGAACGTCGTGCAGACCTTCCTCTCCGAAGTAGACCACCGTCAGGAACACTCGACGGTCGTGACGTATCCCGACTTTGACGAACTTCTGCATGAAACTGCGGAAAGTGTCTATCCTACCTGATAGCGGCAGGATGATGTTGATCATTTCTTTGGTCGTTTTCACCACCTCGTCGCTGACCACGTGCACCTGAGCGAAAGGACGTATGAGGACCACCTTGTGATACGCGCGTGACACATTTTTCTCTTTAAAGTAGAGTTCGTATTGAGTTCCGGTAGTAGGTTCGTTTCTGAAGATGCCTTCGACGAAATCGTCCACCGTGTAGCGTTGTTTGCCGTGTCGATCTTTATTAACGACTTCCAATGTCCGAACGAATACTTCCAGCAAATCTTTTCTTTTGAATCCAATGGGTTTCTCCACTACTCGTTTGCCCAATCCTAGTTCCACTGGATAAACCCTACTGAAAGTGAATTGGCTGAAAGGAATGACTTCGTATTCGTTGTTCAACTGGACTCCGTGTTTAATTTCGGCCGCGTTGATTTGTTTGGTGATGAATTCCGTGCAGTCTTCAATAATAGGCATGTCCGATTGCACCATTTTAATTGGGATTGGATCAACGTTGTCCTGTTGTGCTTGGAAACCCTGTAATTTCTTCCTTAGTTCGGCAATTTCTTTCTGTAATCTATGAGTTTCTAATTTAAATTCTTCTTCTTTCTGCTTTAGTGTTTCTGTGTAGTAATTCTGTTGTGGAGGGCTAGATTCTGGAGACATCGGTCCAGACACCAAATTGTCTGCAACACGCAGTTCCTCATCTAATTTCAATCCACAACGACCAATAAACACCACAGAAGCCAGAGATATACCAAAAAGTAGAAGAACTACTCGTGTTACAAGTCTCATTGCTTAATAATCATATAGAAACAATATCTGAAAGGGAAAAAATTGATAAAAATAAACTCTTTGAAAAAAATCAAAATATATAATTTGAATATAAATAGAAATAGCACTAAAATATAACATTAAGTCAAGTATTTATAAATAAATTATATTGATATCTTTGAGATGGTTGTTTTAATATATATTGGAATAAGTGAAATTTTAACAAAAAGTCATTTTCAGGACTACCAGGGTAACAAATGGCAATGAAGTTTTAACTGAGGCTCGGCTATTGCCGTTACCCAGCCATGACTAGAGCTTTTTAGCTCAACAACACTCCATCCACACAGATTTTCTTCATTCAGATGACGGGATAAAGAGTCAGGAACTCAGTCCATCGCCCAGTTCTTATAACTATAAGAACTATCTTTGAGATATTGATAACATAAAGTTCTTTTCAGGACTTCCAGGGTAACAAATGGCAATGCAGTAGCCAATAAAGATTTAACTGAAGCTCGGCTATTGCCGTTACCCAGCCATGACTAGAGCTTTTTAGCTCAATAACACCCCATCCACACAGATTTTCTTCATTCAGATGACGGGATAAAGAGTCAAGGACTCAGTCCATCGCCCAGTTCTTTTAAGAACTATCTTTAAGATAACAATGCAGCCCCAATTATATCAATAAATTTTATAAGTAAAATTCACACCCAAGTGCGGAAAATAACTCAAAATGCCTCACTCCAATCCAACAACAAATCAGTTTCACCAACAGAAATATATGAAATTTTAAGAAAATTAAATAACAAAAAGCTCCGTGTCCAGATGGAATAACAAACAAGGTACTCACGTTACTTCCCCGCAAAGGGGTTATGCATCTGGTAGCCATCATTAATGCCATCCTTCGTCTAAATTATTTCCCAGAGCGATGGAAAATTGCCGACGTTTTCCTAATCCCCAAAGCTGGAAAAAATACACAGTTTCCTGAAAATTACACACCACTCAGCCTTCTTTCAGGCATAGGTAAAATAGCCGAACGTGCTATTCTCACACGGGTTCAAGAGGCAACAGACATCAACCATGTCATTCAAGATTAACAATTCGGCTTTAGGAAATATCACTCCATAACGCTACAAATTTACAGAGTTATCGAACACATAATTCAAGGGTATGGCAGCAACACTCTGGCGCAGTATTCCTGGACATCACTCAGGTATTTGATAGAGTGTGGCATCACGGACTAATTTTTAAACTGCACAAAGTTGGTATTCCATTACCACTAGTTCTACTTATCAAATCATATCTAAATAACAGAACATTTAAAATAAAAATCAACGGTATCAGATCCACAGAGAGGAGAATCACAGCCGGAGTCCCTCAAGGTTCCCTGCTATCTCCCCTACTCTTCTCCATATATATGGCAGATCTCCCCAAACTGTCCCCAGCTATCACCGCTCTTTATGCCGATGACACAATCATTATAGCCAGATCCCTCCGTCCACACCTGGCCACAATCAAGCTGCAGAGAGCAGTCAATGAATTGGAGGATTGGTACACCAAGTAGCGTATCGCAATTAGTCCAAACAAAAGCTCTGCAGTACTTTTCACCAGACGTAAAGCAGACCCGAATATAAGCATACAAATGTTTGGTAAAATCATCCCTTGGCGCAATTCTACCAAATATCTGGGAATTCATCTTGATAGACGTCTAAACTTCAGTCATATATGGATAGTGTCGCCACTAAGGCAAGTCAGACCATAGCACAGCAATATCCACTTTTGAATAGGAACAGTTTCCTAAGCATAAGCAACAAAATCCTCCTTTTCAAATCGGTAATCACACCGCAACTAAATTACACCTCTCCAACCTGGGGTCACACGACTAAAAGCAACATCAACAGACTTCAGATAATACAGAATAAATGCCTAAGAATGGCATTTAATGCCCCATGGTTCATCAGAAACATCCAGTTACATCAAGAAGCCAATCTTCCATATATTAAGACCTACATGACAAGCATTGCGGAGAAATTCTTCACAATCACGGATAATCACCCAAATCAGCTAGTTCGACAGGCAGCGGACTAGAAGCCCTCAGATCGTTTCAAACATAAAAAACCGAAATCCGCCATCGCAGGAGAAAGCCGACACAGCCTCAATACTCACAATGAGCGGGTAAATTACCCACAATAATCTCATCACCCACAATCTAAAATCCAGATGAAGGGATAAAGAGTCAAGGACTCAGTCCATCAACGAATTAATTTCAAAGTTCAAATATTTTAAAGATATAATATATAATATAAACACGACCCTGAGATGCGGTGATTAATAATACCTTTGGAGGGATGGCAATGCTGTAGCCAATGAAGTTCTAACTGAGGCTTGGCTATTGCTGTTACCCTCTTGCCATGATCAGAGCTTTAATAGCTCAACAATACCTTATCCTTACACAGTCCTCTGCAGATAACGCGGAAGATGAAAAGCATTCTTGCTTCGCCCCTTTAAGCTAATCCTTATAAGGACTATAAGATATAGAGGATGGGAAGCTGAGTTAATTGACCGTGAGATGCGGTGATTAATACCCTTGGAGGGTAATGGATGGCAATGCTGTAGCTAATGAAGTTTCAACTGAGGCTCGGCTATTGCTGTTACCCTCCTGCCATGATCAGAGCTTTAATTGCTCAATAACACCTTATCCCTACACTGTCCTCTACAGATAACGGGGAAGATGAAAAGCATCGCCCCTTTAAGCCAGTCCTTATAAGGATATAAGATATATCAATGTATATATGATAACATTTCAATGTATATATGATAACATTTGCTGTAAGATATCTATGAATAAATTGTATTGATATTAGATACGTCAAATGGAATCACATATATAATACTGAATCTGTATAAGAGCATTGGAGTTAAATTATATAAAGCACATAATTACAGTTGGCTCTCAGAAGCCACTTAAGAGGGTTAAGAATACTTGGAAAACCTTTCCTAAATTTCGTCCGGAGACAAACGATTGTTTACACGAACCACTTCAGTGCTGCGTGATTTAGATATTGCCTACTTCCTTGGAAAAGCATCTTATGTTAATAATACTTGGGAATGAAACTGTCCAGGCTAACAATAAGATCCTCATACGTGTAACCTGTTATCTACATTGTTTAATACTACACATGTATCGGAAGCATCCTCTTTCTAAGTGGATAAGTTTCCGATCACACAAGTTCTAGATGATTTATGTAGCACGTTCTGAGACCAACTCAGAACATAAGTCTTAAAATGCATTTGGATTCTTTGTAAACACAAATATTGTGTGGGAGTCACTGGGGGAGTTTCGTATCTGCACGGTCAACTGAAAAAAATACAAAAACAAAATGAAAATATTACATTATTTTATGACCATTTCTGTACTTTTCAATATAAATTGAATCAACCAATGGGATCCTTGATGACAAACTATTTCCTCGTCGTTAAAAAGGGAGCGACAAATGGTTGATTGAAAGCTGATACCGCAATGCAGTAATAACGAAGCTATTCCGATGCCAACAATAATTGTAATAAACGACCACGCTTAATAGATACGGAAGGAAGAAATCTTGAACGTACTTTTCTGTTTCTCGTTGTTCCTTCCGAAGACATAAGACGTTTCTCAAGTGCTCAGATAAATCAGCCCAACTTATTTTCAGGAAATGATGACAGAAATTTAGCCGCGCGGAACGAACGAACACCACTCCTCCATCTAGCTTTACTTTCTTAGCATCGGTCACTGAGGACGTACGGGGAGTCCCTTTTATTTAATGTTAGCAGATGCCTTAGTGCACGGGGGGTTAGCAATATGAAAGCTGATTCGTCTGGCGGAACCTCTGATTAGTTTCTCGAAGTTTTCTACAGAAGGAAGAGAATGAATCGCTATTAAGCTCGTGTCTAATAAGCGACAGTAAGAAGGCTTCGTTTTTTCGGTGAGAGAGAGAGAAAGAGGAAGGACTTCTTTAGTTTTCCAATCTCGACATGAATGCTATAGTCTGCTTTTTCCAATCTCATCCGACTAATTCAAATTTAGGTCATCATTCAAATTCTAAACCGGATTTTTAAGTTTTCTATCACAGATTTAAAATCTCATGACCACAGCGCATGCGTGTAGCTCTCTGTCATACTTGTGCGGTTCACAGTACAATTGGAATTACTGCCAAAAAGAAACTAAAGCTGACTACAATCTTATGCATGTTAATTCTGTGTGTTCTCTGGGCAGATTGTCTATTTTGTGGGATGAAAATTCTGGCAACTTCAGTTAAAGAGCTCTTAAGATTTTTGCGTCGTTGTACTTATGGTTACATTAAGGAGGTCCACAGTAAAATAAAAAGTATGTTTTATGTTGAGTTTCAGACTGCAGTTATTACAATGGAAATTCAGCTTATAATCATGAAAGATTCCATCTGAGCCATGAAGCATAAATATTTGTCTCTGCTAAGGGAGAATACAATCAGACAGTGAATGCGAACTGGTTTGAAGCGAAATAGGATTTTCACATAGCCTGAGAAATCTCAGAGATTTCCTCCGTCTTACATTATGCTTATCCAGTTAAAGTTTTCTTGAATGAGAAGTTCCCAGATTTGCTGGAAATGCCGATTCCACCTCATGACCTTTTAGATTTTATTATTATTTTGTAGGGACACATTAAAGAATGTATCCAAAGGATGTGGCATTTCCTGCATCTAATAATAATTGTTAGTTGCGATTCTGGTACAGCGGACATGCTTAAAGATATTTTGCGAGATAAAGAAAGGTCTAATACTGTCTTCATATTCGTCAGGCCACTGTGGATGAGCATATGTAAAGGTGAACTGAAAGACAAAACTGGTTATTTTCTGCATTTGAGTAGAAAAACTACGCGAGACTTATACATGATTTTTTGATTCTACTAGAGCTAGATTTCCATTTAGATTCTGAATGTTGGGAAGCATTCCACATGGAGAGTTATCTACCAACTAATCTTCAAAAGTTAGGACTGAATGATCTCCCATTAGGAAATAAATAAGTCCGATAACACTTTTTAATTTTTCGGAAAACTTCGGTCTAATTTTATACTAAAAGAAGACTAGAAAATAAAGAAGATATATTTCGGGAAACGTAACAATTGAAGATCAGGCCATTAAGTATTATATGTTTTTAAATATTACTATTGTGCATGCATATTAGGCTTTGCAGCTTCGAAAGTCAACGTTGCGACATAAACGTTATAGTCTGCTTTTTCCAATCTCATCCGACTAATTCTAATTCAGGTCAACATTCAAATTCTAAACCGTATTTTTAAGTTTTTTTGTCACAGTTTAAAATCTCATGACCACAGCGCATGCGGGTAGCTCATTTATTGGTCTCAGCAATCATTGACAAGAAAAAAAAAAAATAGTAGATCATAGTCTAATTATGCCCATGAATAAACTACTTTTCTAGAAGTGAAGTACACCAGTCATATTAGTACATCATTTATAACTGTCTAAAACAACGGAAGCTCCATAATTCGCTGGTGGACAAATGAAGAAAAACATTTCTACGTTACACTGTCCGATAACAGAATTCCTCCTAACAATGGTTAAGAAGTACTACCCACATGTAGGGCCGCGCCAACCCGAGGGTGCAAAAGGTGCACCGCACCTGGGAGGCAACATTGATAGGGCGGCAAGAAACAAATATCAAATATTTATTTTATGTAGCTAATATCTAATTTGGATTAAATAATGCAGTATATATTGATGTCAGACGGAAGAAAAAGATTTTATGGAGCAGAATATAGAAAACGAAGAGCACAGAATGACGAAAATGTAAAAAAAAATTACGACTCCTATTTCCAATTATTTTTCATCTACATCTTCATGTAGAGACAAATCTTCAGTTGCTCGAGAAAATTTTGAAGATTCTTCATCTTCTGCCATACATTTAACTGAAGATTCTATAGCTTCTAAAGCACGATGCTTAGAACATTCATCTTTCACTTCTGAAGCTCTCAACAGCTCACTCGGTTCACCTGAAGAAACAGGTGACAAAAGCGTGTGCAATACAAGTATAACAACTGAAAACTCTCTTACGAATTCTATCCTTGAGCATGATTTTGATGATCCAAGAAAGTGGCCTTTAAAAATAACAGATAATCTCAAAATGGTTCTAATAGATGTTGGACCAAAACAAATATATGATACTGATTTTCCAAAAGATTAAAAAAACAGATCATTTTCAGCAGATTATTACTATAAAGGATTAAGTAATAACGAAAAGATACACACAAATTGGTTATTGTATTCTAAATGCAAAAATTCAGTATATTGTTTTCCTTGTAAACTTTTTAACGATAAAATTAATGCGTTCAATGATGCAATTGGTTGTTGTTGCGATTGGCAACATTTATCGAGAACATTAGAGCGCCGTGAAAAAAGTGAAGCACGTATCAAATGTTACAAGTCATAGAACGATTTATAAAAGTCATTTATAAATAATAATAAAATAGATGCGGTAAATGAACAATTAATGAAACTAGAAAAAATCATTGGAAATCGGTAATAGAAAGGATTATTTATACAGTTCAATTTTTAGCAGGACAAAATTTAGCTTTCAGAGGTAACAGTAATAAACATTTTGAAGATAGCAATGGCAATTTTTTAAAATTAATAGAAAATGTAGCAAAATTCGATAATGTAATGGCAGTTCATATAAGTCGAATACAAACAGATAAGAACAAAATGCCACATTATTTAGGCGAAAAAATTCAAAATGAAATAATTTCAATAATAGGAGAAAAAATAAAATCTAATATTGTTAAAATGCTAAAATTAAATAAATATTACGCTATCATTTTAGACACCACTCCAGACGCATCTCACGAAAATCAATTAAGTATTGTTGTAAGATTTGTTTACCTCGATAATGACAACAAGAAAATATAAATCAGAGAACACTTTTTAGGATTTTATTCAATTACTAACTCAACAGGCGAAGGTTTAACAAATTTTGTTGTAGATTTTTTGCAATCAGAAAATATAAATCTTTACGATTTACGTGCTCAAGCATATGATAAAGGGGCAAACATGAAGGGCAAAAATCAGGGTCTCCAAAAGAGAATATTAGATATGAACCCATGGTACGTTATACGTACCATGTGCCGCTCATACGCTTAATCTATTTGTAAATGATGCTGCAAGTGTTCCGCGTGAAATAGCAAATTTTTTTTCATTAATTCAGGAAATATATATATATATATATATATATATATATATATATATATATATATATATATATATATATATATGATGGTCAAGCCGCATAGACGCTGTAAAAGCTTTAAGGTATATTGAAAAGGTTAATTTAGAAAAAATATTTTTACACTTATTTTTTATATTCTTTATACATTTTATATCAAGATAAATCAAAAGATAGCGACACAAGGAACGAAGCTGAATCATTATTATTAAAAATTAAATCTTTCAAATTCATATATTCTCTTGTTATATGGCACCAAATCTTATCGAAAATTAATATCATAAGTAATTCGATGCAAAAACCGGACGTACTTATGTCTACAATAATGAAAATGTTGATAGACCTAAAAATTATTTAAAGGATTGTAGAACAGATGAGGCATTCAAAATATGTTAGGGGAAGCAACCGAAATTGCAAATACAGTGGATTGTGATCCAATTTTTCCTTGTATGCCAATAGTCAGACCTCGGAAAACAAAAAGATTATTCTCGTATGACAGTGAAGATGAAGTTATTGAATGGCAAGAACAAAATTTCAAATCAATTTTTATTTAGTTATAACTGATATAGCTATTTCAAAACTTGAAAGATTTACATTATTGAAAGACCATAATGATGTTTTTGAATTTTTAAGTAACATTTATTTATTAAAACCAATGGAGAAAAAAAAAATTAAAACATTGTAAAGATTTGGAGATAAAATTGACAGATGGTAAAGATTCTGATATAAACTCCTTGGAATTATGCGAGGAAATAGAAAATATTTTAATCTGTCTTAATCCGAATATGAACGCATGTTCGGTACTTGAGTTTATATTATCGAATGATCTTAGTGTTTTCCCCAATTTGTCAATAACACTAAGAATTTATTTAACAATACATGTGACTGTTGCAAATGGCAAAAGATCCTTTTCAAAGCTGAAAATTATAAAATATATCAGCAGTACAATGACACAGGATAGACTCATCAATTTAAGTCTTATTAGCATAGGACATCAAATTGCTACTAATTTAGATATGGAGGATATAATAAATGATTTTACTACAAAAATCACGTCAAGTAAATTTTACATAAAGGCATGTGCAATTAATCTGTGTTTATATTAAGAAACAATTGTTGTTCTTTTTTTGTTTGTTTTTTAAAAAATGTTAAAAATAACTATGCGAAACTATGTATTCTGTGTTTTTAATAAATAAGACATGTAACTTTTGATTAGCATAAATTGTTATTTTATTTATTGTAGTAAATGCTACATACAATTTCTTTTAGTTATTTAGTTTTATTTTTTTTATTTATTTTTTAGTTATTTATTTATTGTAGTAAATGCTACATACAATTTCTTTTAGTTATTTTTTTAAGGGACGGCCGATAAAAGTTTGCACCCGAGCGGCCAATAACCCACATTTTCCCCAAAAGATACCTATAAAACACGAATAAGCACCTACGAAACAGGAACACAAAGCACCTATTCGTATACAGGAATAGAAATGAATAAGTCAAACTATTACTATCCATTCCCACACTGTATTGTAAAGAGTGCCATACTCGCAGCCTCATTAATAGTGGGCAAAAAACGTCATTTCTTAGATTTTTATCATATAAACATTAATTCCTTAAGGCTATGCAATTTAAAATTTTAATTGTATCAAATGCATTTAAAATACAGCAATAATCAATAACTAAATAAAAATACAGCAATAATAAATAACCTAAAGCTCTCTACAGAAGTACAACAATGGACAAAAAGTTTGCATTTTTCAATTGTTATCTGCAACAATGGAAAACATTCTTTGGTGTAGTAAACAGAAAATGTAGACACACAACAATCGACTTACTGTTTTGATTACAAACATTCTCTTTATACACAAACCTTATTTGAAGCAATATTAGAAAACTCAGCAAACTGCTTGAGATACAACATACGCTACTATGATTTCAATCATTCACTGATGCAAAAAGATACTTCAAAGTCAGCACCAACAAAAAAAAAAAAAAAAACCTTCTCGGCGGATGATGTTTTCGTATATTCTACTAATACATTTTTTCCCCTGTTGTTGAAAGAAACTTCGAAATTCTTCTGCATTCCTTCACTTGTCTCTATGGTAACCGTGATTGAAGTCGACATATGACAAATTTCCAGGTCAGTGTATTGAAGCGTTCACCAAATTTGGTCAAAAGGAATGGATATCGGTTAATCCAACCAGGAACACTTGTATCGTCAGCTTTCCTGCTTTTTTTTTTCTTTCTTTCTCGCTTCTCCTCTTGCGATCTCGTCAGTCAAGCAACATAACATTCCACCTTTATTATTATTCTTTTCTTTCGTATTGAAGTGTGCCACTGTGGTAAGATTAGCACGGGTGTTTTTGCTTTTCCATGTTAGCATAGAACATCAGAGGATGGCAGGCAGACCGAAAAAATATTTAGCTGAATAACATATTTATTGTCTCCAGGGGTAGTAACGTCATAGAAGAACATTTCGATTGGTAACCCTCGGAAGACAATGCATACCAACAACTTCTAGTTCGGGATTATTACATTCCAATAGCTTGCTGTACAACTAAAGGAGAAACATATTGGAATATTACATGAATTTTTTTCTTCATTCAGAAGCATTTCCCAAGTTGTTTTTGACTTCAAAAATGTTGCTTTTTTAAATCGAACCCTCCCATTTCTATCTGGCGAAATAGTTTCAACAACTTGCATATAAAATATTTGAGTCATACTTGCACTCGTTCCTAAGAGAAAATGAAAATTATTCATTGAGTTTAAATCTTCGAAGAAATACATCCCGAAGGTTTGTGCTCCACAGATCCCGTATATAATACGCACATATTTTTAATGAATAATATATACTCTTGAGTGACGTCAGATGACGTATGTCATTAACAATAAAACTACATTATTGACATCGCACGAAAATCAACAATGTAACAGTTCTTACCTTTATATTGAGTGGAAATTTTCGTGCCAGTTTCAGTCTTCCATATAAGTCAACAACATGTCCCATCTTCTGTTTATTATTTATTCATTGTCATCTATTGATAAAAAAGAAAAGAATACATATTATTAAATTATATTGCTACAATATTAAAAATCCTACAAGAAGTGCACAAATATTTCTACGGATCCTTCCCCAACCCCCACAACTAAGAAACCTGTTTGTGAAGTAGAGGTCAATAAACTAAAGTCCAAAGAGATGAAATCAATGGGCGTAATTAGTATTACACACACACGACGATATGGAAGATTAAACTTTGAACAATAGGTCAGAGTTTGTAGCAACGATGTTCCCTCATGAGAAAGTAAATAAGTCCAATCTCAAAGCATCTTAGTCGACAGAATTAAATAGGGTGTAATCCTCCTTAATCGTTCTTAAGTTCAACATTGTACTGTAATGGCGAAGAAGTTAAATGTCAAATCCTTGTCAACCTGATGATTTCTACTCGATATTATTACTATCAGCCAATACTGGCAATGTTGATCATAATATATGCACAAGCTCTGACATTTCATTCCCAACAGGGATTAGCAGTACGAGACTGCCATTTGAAACGAGATTGTAGCATTATTACTACTACTATCTAATGCCAAATGGGAGCCAAGAATATCCGAATAAGGACTATGCATTTCGTGTGATTACAATGATCATTTAGTATTTCGAGTATCCTAAAATAGCCTCGGAACATGTATTATTATAGTAAGGATAAGCTAGTTTCGATTCGGATTGGTTAGCTGTTCTCATATGAGGTTAACGGTTTTACGAAAAACTGGAATTTTTCATACCCCCAAAATACATGTAACTGACATTATACACCAAATATAATATAATATAAAATATATTATAGACTGCAGACGCTAGCAAACAGGAGAAAGAGGGGTGATATGATTGAGGCTTAGAAACTTCTGAAACGATCATATAAGATTTCAATTGAAGGAATTTTTCAATTTAATGAGGGTGTGGAAAGAACGAGAGGGCATCCTTGGAAGCTGAGAATGAAGGCCCCAAGAAGGGTGTGAGGGCTAGATTTTTCTCTCATAGGGTGGTGCGTGATTGGAATGGATTGCCACTGGATGTTGCGAGTGCAAGCAGCGTGAATGAATTCAAGAATAAGTATGATAGCTGGTGTCTGTATTATGTGGCCTCCCTCGATGAGTCTGACTCTCTGGAAGTCTCTCTTAATAATAAATTAGATTAAGGGTTAGGTAATCCGAAAGCCCAGCTATGGAGACCAAATATGGCGCTTCTTCAAGCCACTTAGACCCCAATAGTCGAAGAAGATTGTCTACGACCTAATAATTATGTAATATAATTTATATTATTATTACCTGACGCCTCTATGAGCATATCGCGAGGAGCTCGCCACAACTCACCTTACTATTTTGAAACATCTCCAATCTCTACATGACTATATGCACAATACACAATGCCATCTATCGCCACTAATAGTATATTTTGTCTATAAACTGTATGTACTATAGTCTATTTGCATTTACCCTCTCGCAAGCCGGTGATGAAAAACCTCGAGTTTGCTGGAGGGTAAAAGCCTGTTAGCTGCGTTATGAGATCGGTTAAATGAATTCCATCCCAGTTTCTTCTTGAATTTCATTGTTTAATTCTGGCAAGTTAGGAACATATGAGTGAAACGTACAAATATCCCAGTCTATCTCCATTAAAGAAATTAATTGACTGCGGATTCTCAAGTTATGCGACATTTTGAAGAGTAATGCGAAACTTGTATATTTATACAGAATCTGTAACCAAATGAAAATTGGAAGATAAAATAAAAAAATGTGAAACCAAAATAAGCAGACAACACAAAATGGTTCATATCCGTTTTCATTATTTCTTATTATCGTTTTGAGATGCTTTTTTAATTTAAAATAATAAATATATATTATTTATTGATCGATATTGTTTGCAAACATATTTTATTTTTCTTAGAAAGTTGTTTTCAATTTAATATTTTTAAACAAACTTTCTTCAACATTAATTAGTAAAGTAATTTTAATAAATAAATTAATAAAACTTAAAGCAACCGATGAAAAAATTTAAAGATTAAAGTACACCTTTAAGTGTTTCATATCATAATTTTACAATAGATTCATGGAATAAAATAAACATTTGTATTGTACATGAATAAAATGGAATATTTGTATTTGTATTAATGAAAGTAATAATTTGTTTGCAACATGCTCAAGTTTCATAGAGCCTTCAGGAATTTGCTGGCCTTAGTGCCAGAAAAGTTAACATACCCGACCAATCGATCATCATTAGAGGGGGGGGGGGAACATTTGATCGCTTTGTCGGTAGTAACCACCATCATTATTGAAGGCCTGATGTGGAAAAATGCCGTGTTTGATCTCTAGAGAGGGGTTTGGGGACTATGTAAAATATATAAAAAATAATTCCTTCGCCCTAGTACGCTACTGATGTATTATAGGTTTTCAACTGGGTACGTCGAAACGATACCAATAATGATATCACTATTATAGATGTGCATAATATAATATTATGTACAGTTATTCTATAATTAATGATATAATAAAAAGCGAGTTAAAGGGCATGGTATATTTGCATAATCAGTATTTGAATAATGTGTAATATTTTGATAATTTCATAATGGCAGTAGATAAAAAAACTTAATAAGAGCGATGATGTTTTTTTTTTTTTTTTTTTTTTTTTTTTTTTTTGTCCTTCAATGTTGCACTCATTCCAAAGATGTGCCTTCTCAAGAGAAATGACTTCACTTCCGGTTGTGACATTCAGTTGATGACTAGACACTACATTTTTCCACATGTCGACGTTCTTTGTTTCACACACACTCTAGTAAAAGGAGGTCCGCACTCCCACTTGAAATAACGGCTACAATTTTTTTTTTTCAATATTCGCTTGTTCTTACATAACTCGTAATCATTTCTGGAACGACATTTTACAGCATCTGAGACTCATAGGAAAGATTTCCACACACCCACACTGTGTCAGACTGCCAGCGTAGTTGTCGTGTATGCTATTGATTTATTGATGATCGATCGCTAGAAGCGAAACGTGCAGACGTAGATTTCGTAACGTAATGGAGCGAATGATCTGTGTCGAGACTTTCATCTGTCCACTTAAGTACCTCTGAGTCTGGCCGTGCCTTGTGTTGCGTTTCCTCATTCCACAGGTCACAAGTCAGCTCGAATATCCTTATCACTTTACGAAAATGCAGTTCTATAGTCATTCCTTCCGCTCCCTCTCACAGAAAGAATCGACTGCAATTGTCCACGCCGTAAGCTGATATAAAAGTCTTCAATAATGACGCATTTCTTTAGTAAGAGCGACAGAATGCGAGTCTAATTCGCTTTGACTAAATGGTTTATCTTTTGATCTTATAAACCTCGTAATTAGCTTTCATCTTCATATTAATTTAAAACGATTAGCCATAGTTTTAAAACGGGAGTTCCCGGAGGAAAACACCCCACTTAAACTTATTTGTAACATTTCCCTTCTTCCTGTTCTCTTACAGTGTTTTTTTTGAGTATGGAAATAGGTTTTAAGATCCAGTGAGTCAACAGAGTATAGACGTTATGATAAATTAAACTCTGTATAGTTGATATGCATGTGTTGATGCTTGGGTGTTTATTTTTTTATCCTCATCCCATTATTATCCTACTTCTAGTGTTTAATTAATATCACAAACTAAATTTTGCAAACTTCTATCTTTAAACTAAGACGAAAACTTGGCGGCTTGGGTGTTAAAAGTGTGTTTCTCTTCAGATAAATAATTAATTACTGTACCATCTTTCTGAAAGAGAGTTGATTAATTATTTGCCCTATAACACCGAGCCGAGATAAGCGCCCTCTAGTGCACATTACTGTAAATAGTTCAGAGCAAAAATATTTACTAGGGCACTTAGGACGAGTTGATTTTTCATTTATTTTATCGAAAGATTGTGTCGATTATTCATGTGTGAGTCGCATAATTCCTATTATAATAATTGTCAGCCTTGCGGAAAATGAGAAAATTAATTGTAACGAGGAACGTCCTTCCTTATCACAATGCTTTGGTTTCAACTCGATCTCATGGGAAATAAACTGTCTTATCTCGGGTGCAAGGCCCTAATAAGTGACACCAGACTGCATGTGGTAGTAGTTGGATTGTAATTAACTGAAACTGTTGGAGGAAATGAGCATCCCTTTACTATACTACTGTTGGAGGAAATGAGCATCCCTTTACTATACTACTGACAATCAGCTCTTTCTTTTAGAAACGAGCAATTATTTTAACGTATTAGTTTTAAATATACACATTCTGGTGTCATTAAGATCAAAAATAAAGTAAGGAACTCAATCATATGACGCGATGTCAAAATAGCTGAAAGTTCTTTCTGGGTAGAATGGATCGCATTAAAAAGATTCCACGAAAAATATATTGCAAGGACACGGTATTGTCCTTACGTTGTATGTTTACATATACTCTACTTAGATATTGACGCACGCCTCTAAATTAAACATTACACTGTTACTGGCTGAATAATACTGGTACATATCAGTTAAACTAGTCGCTTCGCTTTTGTTGGCACGAAGGCTGTTGACTTGTAAAGACCGAGAGTAAATATTGCATTTATTATCCAAATTTGGTGTTAGTTGGAGTACAGATGAAGGAGGAACATATTGTTTTAAAAGGCAGCTGTTTAGAAATATACCGAACGAATCAGAACAATATTGGAATCTCCTACAAACTTTGCTGTTTTTCCTGGATTTATCAAACATAATATATTGAATAATTGTCTTAATGTTTAGGGCAAACAAATATTTTTAAGTCAGATGAATAAGAAATATGAAAAATTTATCTGTTCAATACCCGTCCAACTATCAACCAATTGTCATCATCTAGATCCTCTCAGAACCACGTTTGATATGTTACCCTACATCACTTACTGCTGGAGGTTCTTAGAAACGTGTGCTGTTGCTCTTGACATTTCCAAGGTTTTCAGTCGTGTTTGACATCGCCTGCTTTGCAGACTTCCTTCCTTCGGTCTTCCTGCCACCCTCTGTAACTAAATGGCTAGCTTTCTCCGGTCGTTCATTGCGTCTCATGGTAGAATGCGCCTTTTCTTCGAGCTTTGTCACCGATGCAGGAGCCCCCCCTCAGGGATCCGTTCTCTCACCTACCCTCTTTCTCTTATACATAAATGATCTACTCTCAATCACTAAAAATCCTATGCATAGCTTTGCCGACGATAGCACTCTCCCCTCATCCTACTCATTTGACAAACCGTGTATTTCCCAGACATTCTTTAGATCAGATCTGCAGCCTGTGTCATATCATCTGTGTGATGATCCAGTCATCTTCAATGTTGCCAAAACGCAGTTCTTCCTTTTCTCTCGCAAAAGGCATCTCAGTTCACCTTCCCTCATCCTCAGTAATACACATCACCAGACAGAATGAACTCTCTCTCTCTCCTTGGACTGACATTTACCTCCAACCTCTCCTGGCACAAACTCGTCACATCAATGACTTACTCAGCTTCTAAAAAATCAGGCATTCTTTTCCGCTCAAGAAACTATCCCACCTCCCAGCTACTAACCCTAAGAAAATCCAAATCTGCCCAACCCTTAGGTCTTTAAAACAAATTAAGCTGCTCTCCAACATCCATTTACAGTACAACTGCGAACTGATCAAACCTGTTTCTCTTCTTCATTTATTCCATCTACTTCTGTACTCTGGAACAGACTTCTCCATAATGTCTTTCTAACAATCACAACCGACAGCTCTTTAAGAAGAATGTCAACAGATTTTTTCTTTCTCAACCCTCATCAACACCTCACACACGGCACTGATGTGCTGTAGGTTCTTGTACCTCTTGTGCGAGATTCAGTGTTTATTAGATTTCAATAAACACTGAATATGGCATGCTTATTGTCATTTTGCAAAAGAAAAGATTTTGGAGGATATTACTGTCTAATAAACAATTCAACAGAATTACTATGATAAATCCACACACGCAGTTATTGTTCGTTTCTTCAAATACTCGAACTATATTTTTCAAAATCATTCTGGCTGAAGTATTTATGTTTTGATTGCGACGGACCAATCAGTTTTTACAAGTTGCAATTTCAATATATAAAGGTGATTTAATCTGCGATATGGACTTTCTAGAAAAAAAATTATTTTGAAATTTTACAACACTAAAATTTGAAGAAAATGTCTATTCTGTTATCTATGATGATTCAATCAACCAAGACTAAACGTTCCCCTCTTTTATTATTATTTGTTTAACCCATCCCTTGGAAACCGAAATTGTATTAAGATTTGTATAAAAGATATACAAAATACTAATGCATATCAATTAATATATTTCATATTTTAAATAATACACCTATAAAACAAATATTTACATTTTATCATTTAAAAAAAAATTATGATATTTATTCTTATGAACTTAACAACCAAATACTTTCATAAATTTTTTAATTTTTTAGATTTTTTAATAAATCTAAAAAAATATTGAAACTATAATATATTTAAGAAAAACTCTTTAAATTTTTTGTATATTTTAAAAATTTGCCCAAATAAAGCATATATCTAATTACACCTATTATTTTATAATATGAACAGATTATTCATAAAATGTCACGAATTTAAGAGATTTCACGAAAACAGTGGAAGAACGGTTACCCTGGAAGGGTAATGGATGGCAATGCTGTAGCCAATGAAGTTCTAACTGAGGCGCTGCTATTGCTATTACCCTCCTGCCATGATCAGATCGTTAATAGCTCAATAACATCCTATCCCTACACTGTCCTCTAAAGATAACGGGGAAGATGAAAAGAATTCTTGCTTCGCCCCTTTAAGCCAGTCCTTATAACGACTATAAAGAAGAAATTCCATTGACCTGCGTCAAGGAATTTAAATACTCTTCTTCCACATTTGTCAGAGATTCGCTGAGGTTACTTAAGATCCCAGTACCAACTTTTCTTGAGGTAGTCTTACTACAGCTTCAATTAAATCAAAGTTCTTAATTTTTCTCGTTAACGTTCTAAAATACTACATATGTAAAATACGAAAGAAACATCTCATCGAGGAAAACAGAATCTACCACTGAATTAGGAACTGTTTCTTCGTCTATCTACCTCGCTTTTTGCATCAGGAAAGATGCCTCTTGGTTGATAAACGGTTCTTAAGGATGGGTGCAAGCTACCAATACTTAGTAACATCATACAAGGAAAAAACTAAAGTTAGCCACCTGTGATATAATAATATCAGTCTAATAATTTTCATTTGAACAAACTCGGGCTCTGAAGGCCAATATTAAAGCGGTCCCAAACCCCATTAGTGGGGGGGTTACCCGAAGCAGGTCTCCCCAATTTGTTTTTCATTGTTTTATTGGTATTTTTATTCTGCATTTCTGATTTTTACACAATTTTAATAAAATGTTCAGATTTATTTTTATTTTGTTTGCATTGTTTTTAGTATTTCCCCCATCCTGGGATTTTCCTTTAAACAGTATAAAGTCAAACGATCGTTTTAGAAGTACCCGGTGGGTCAACAAATTTCTGGTCAACTGAGGCCTTATTTCCTTCCTCTTAAACTATCTTACACCGATTTTTCTTCCTCTTCTGACTTTCATCGCCACTCCGGCTTATGATGAGAGACTTAAACTCACAAATTATAAAATAATCAAATTATATATACAGTTAATTATTGATGTATTATAAAATATGATAAAATGAGTAGAATTTTAAACAACTGAAATAAAAATAAATAATTTTAAATTTATTTTAAAATGATTAAAACAATTACATAGCTGCTGAAAAGTCTAGAGTTCGTATAAAACTCCAAAGAACTCTTAAAATTAAATATATTTTTATTTATTTAAAAGATCATATTGTACGTTAAAAAAAAAGGTGCTGACAGTTACTGATTTTACTGAATATTCACATGGAATATTCAGTAAAAATAGAAATAGAAAAAAGGAGTGCCTTGTCAACAAGATGATACATTTGTGCCCGAATGTTTAAGAAGAATCCACCCATTTTTGAGAAAGATGAGTGAGCGGCACGATATACACCCACTGTCCCTTGTGCATGCTGTAAAATAGGGCATTGGCACAAGTTACATGTACGAAAAGCAATACAGCGGAATGTTTACAGCGTTGCGTATACATTTACTTCAATATATCATTCCAACTTTGTAGTAATAGTTTAAGAAATGATCCGTAGCAAATAGTATCAGAATAATAGAAAAGAACAAATCTTAGAGAAGAGAATTTAATTACGCCTTGAATAAATATGTTGCATGAATTTCAATATCCTTTCATTGCAAGGAATTAAATACGTCTAAAAAATGAAACTACAATAAAAATAACTGAAAAAAAATTATGTTGAATAAAGTTAGTCAATTTCATAAAAAGAATACTCTCGTCCTCATAGTCACTAAACTGGATACTGTTTAATTATGATATCATGGTTCGTTTAGCACAAAATATCATTAAATTTAAATCAAAAGTTTTGACCATTTTATAATTAATGTTAAAAGAGATTGTAGTGAAAACTTACTGGTTTTCGACTATGGTCAGCTGATCGCAAAGCACCGATGTTAAAACTTGGCTTACCGGTTACCATAAGCAACATAAGTGGGAGAACAGTAAGGATGTTATTTTGGAATTTCTTTAAAAAAAAAAAAAAAAAGAAAGAAAAGCAAGTAGAAACTGCAAAAATCTCAGGAAAAACTTCTGATTGAAACTTTTTCCTTGCATTCGTTTACCATCTTGTTTCCTTCACAGAAACCCATCCTCTCCATACTCTCGACCCAACGTAAACATCCATTTCAGTCATTTTTTCCCCAACCTTCCTCACTCGTCCGCGCGCGCGCACATACACACAGAGGTCACGTCATGACAGAACTCGTAGCGCATATTTTCTGTTAGTAAAGTTGCTTACATCGCCTACCGCTCTTCCCGCCAGGGCATCTCAGATTTCACGAGACTCACTGAACGCTTTGTAGAAAATGCCAGATAAAGCGCATGCGCAATGACAATCTGCAAATCAAAGAGAGAGACTGCGACGGAATATCCCACGCACCCTTTTCTAGATGTTCATGTTTTGCTATTGGAGAAGTTAAAATTCTCTTAGACTGGCACTGGGAAAGATGTACCGAGTTAATACATATTTCATTGGCGTATGTTCAACAAGTTTTAATAAAATTATATAAATAATAATATTAAAATACTAATAAAATATTGAGACTTAAATTTTATTAGATTTTTCTAATAGAAACAGAATTAATCAATTAATTGACTTATTTATTCCAACACCCTTTTAAAAATTAATGTAGCTAAATATATAATAAATCTATTTTCACTTATGGTTGTTCGAGTAGTAACTCGGATTTATCGTATTTTTCTTTTGCAATGTTAAACACTTATGTAATGTAATAGTAATTATAGTGGAAGTTTACATTACATTTATTAATTATTTATATAATGCTAATAATAACTAATGTTTTGAGTGATTCTGCAATATTTAAAAACTATAATGACAGAGCTATTAATTACTATTGAAGAATATAGGAGAATCAGCATTTAAGTTCCCAACGTTACGGTTAAATACATAATGGATGGTGTTGAAACAGGAATGCGTTCTTCTAAATATATCAAATGATTCTTGAAAGAAAGAAGCCTTATTGAGTGTCGTAGAGAGGAAGTAATTCTGCGATGAGATAAAGCGAGTCTATTCTCTATAAAAGCCTGTGACATTTCCTCAGAGAGGGAATAAAGGATTCTTGTAGCCGTCTTTAAGAATACTGCCTTCTTGGAATAGGATAAAAAAAAACTGTTCGGACACATGATATTTGAATACAGTAATAGGAGAGTTTAAAATAACAAGAAATGGTTATAGTTCAAAATTAAACATGCTAGCATCATGTTTCCATATGGAAACAAGATGTGGCATGCAAAGATGTTAAATTTAATTGAGACAAAATGTACATTTCCTTGACTGAGCAGGAAGGATATAAATAAAGGATTTATACATTGATTTCAATTAGTCAAAAGAATTTAAATTAACTATTGCAGAACATTTTGTTTCCGTATTTATGAAAAAATAAAAAAAAAACTGTCAGAAAAATTTAAAGTAACCACTGAAATTGCAATAAAAAAAATCAATTCTGTAGCTGAAATAATCTTGTTAATAAAGATATTTATACAAAAATCAATATAAGAACCATGATAAAAAATATAGTCTGATAAACAGCGGTAACAGGTAATTTAAGAGGATTATTCAGCTCCATTAGCTTTAATATGCTTTCAGATGATACACCAAGCAGCCAATAAAAAATAATAGGGGATTTAATAAAGTAGACACATTTTAAGGTCGAAAACGAAATAAGGGAACATAACATAATATTTAATTTCGTAGCAAATGCCAAAATAAAAAAACAAGGGGATGTGATGTTATTAGTGATAATGCTGGTTTTTCTTAACATCCAACGTGGGTACACACACACAGCTAAGCTGTATGATTTTTTTTCTTTTTTTTTTTCAAAATAGCATTTTCCTTTCAAATGTTAACTAACCTAAGCAAGTTCTTAGACTTGTACAGGAAAAAATATAATTCTAAAGTTGAATTTGTTTGCTATTAATTCCATTTTTTTTTTTTTTTTTTTAGAAAGTCTGTTTCATGAGGATTTAGCTGTTTATAGACGAAAGCCTTATTTCAAGTAAACATCGCATTTGCTTCCTTGCTGCGTGTTTCTAAGACCAACATTTCTTGCAGTGTCCCAAGTAAGCCGGAAGTGCGCACCAAACACTGTTGTGGCGGTGACAGGCCGATTGATTACTTTGTACGACATTGGCTTGGCACTCGTAATGAGGGCCAGCTGTTGTTCTGGCCAGCGAATACTGATCGATTAACCAAACATCTGGATCTGTGAACACGAAGAGATGCTGTCCGACCTGGGCAACAATCAATTAGCAAGTGTTGAAGCAAGGGGAGCACAAGTAGGAGGAGGAAAGAGATGGAAAACAGGGTGTGTACAAAATCAGTTCAACTAAGCGGGTACGATGATCTTTGACTAGATAAAAGTTCGGAATAAGGATTCATCCATTAATTACGTGAATCCCTTGGGGAAGGGGGGGGTTCGAAGATTTCTTGTGTGACAATAAGAGACGTTATACGAAACAGAAAAAGTTCTTGTATTATGGACACTCGAATAGGCATAAGAAAAATAAAGTTTATTCTAACAATAGAGACTTTTTGTTTGTTTGTTTATTTGTTTACTAGGATCATGCCAAAGCAACTAAGGCTACCAGTGGCGAATTCTCCATGCTTGCTGCCCAAGCTCATTAATTGAGAAAGAAGTACTATTTATTTGTTAATAAATGCGTGCATTTATAAGCATTCCATTCAGGCTTTTATTTTTGTAGACAGAAGACGTCTTAAGCTTGCGCGGCAATAATTGAGCGTTGTGTATCGAAGGCCGACGCTAGTCAAGCTACTTTCGCTTTCTCGGTTGTGGGAGCATCCAGGTCCTCGCTTCAGCACTGTGATTTTATGCGCGCGCATAGCTATTTCCGCTCCCTCTACGTTATCTCACCCTGTTGCTTAAACACCGGCCATATGCAGTCAAAATAACTCTGGCCAGTGAGCTTCAGCCAGTCTTTACAAGTGTGTGTGTTGCTTGGGAAAATTAAGTTACAACCAAGTTTTTATGACGATGTTATTGGCCAGTTCATAAAGAAGAACCGTAGGGTAGAATTTGTATTCAAGTAGCTAAATTGAAAAAGATAGAATATCATTGTAAAATAAATGTTGTATTTGTATGATTAAATGTACATCAATTTCTAAATTTATAGTTTTAAATTGTCAGTAATTCATTAGTCCGCAAACCAGACTTCAATCACACCTCTCACTCCCTGGATGATAACAAGAGCAAGCGTGAACTTCAAGACCAGCATTCTCCCCTGAAGGCTACAATACCAATGTCTTAAGGCTAATAAGTGACTGTCTTCTCTAACTTATTTGCATCTATAGTAGAAGGCAGTGGTGCACTCAGGATTCAGTCTTGGGGGAGGGGGGCGAGCACTCAAGATTTCATCTTTGGGAGGCCGATTTGAGCAGACGAGTTGAGAATACACACTACGCATTGCATACGACCTATGACTGAGCATCTGCAATGATCGCCAATACATGATACCCGTGATCTCCTCTTGCCCGACTCGGCAAATGAAGTAGAGCTTGGTCCGCCCGAGCACTACTTCGTTCGCCTTGCGTTCACAGCGGCCATGATCCCTGAGAGCTATTAGGTATTCCCACCTTAAGTGACCGCTAATTCATAAGTAGTATAGAAATAGAAGACACGACACAACATAAATAAAAAAATGAATTTTAATTAGGAAAAGATTTTTGAAAATTTTTCTAATTTTTTCCCCTTTTTATTTGGGGGTGCTAGGACCCATTGCGCCCCCCTGGGTGCGCCACTGGTAGAAGAAAACGTTCTTCCACCTCCGTATTGAAAATGGCTTCCTTACCTTCAGAAAATATTAAGAAAAAGGTTCCTTTCAACTTATAAAAGACTCGAACCCTTTATAATTATTTCCTCTTCTTGGTTTGAATGTTTTGTTAGACTCAATGGCCAAGTAATTTGGCTTCTTGGAAACCTACTTAATGCTTCTATATGGCAGTTATTATTCCTATTTGTTGAGGGAATTGTTTCCTGGATCGTTTGCCTGTTTTGAGACGAAAAAAAATTTGAGGGGGAACCCTCTCCGACCTCTGAGACCGGATATTTCACCTTCAGCTCAAAAGTCTGGATAAAAGGGTTTTCGCATGACATAGTCAAACCATCACAGCTACGTAGGCTCGACCTCGCATCTTTCAAAACAAAGGTTACTGCCATTCTAGACTGAATTAATAGCCGTGTTTTAGTTGATAGCAAGTATAAACGCATATAAAGCGTATAGATTTTCTCTTCCTTCCCCCAAAAGGGAAAGAGAAAATGGGTTTTGCTCGCATTGGAAAGTAGTAACTCGTCTTATATGAGACCGCTGAAAGTAAAATTTTACGTATAAAGACAAAGGAATAGAATAGCAGTAAAGTTGAGTAAAGTGTCGTGGAGATGGTCCATAAAATTATATGAAGGGAAAAATTGGTCTCTTTAACCTCATTTTAAGCACTTTAAGCTCATCAATAAAGAATACCAAGTGCAAGAAATAGCATTTAATTCCCTAAAGTTCACCCATAAAATGAGTGATTCAAGAAACTGCCCACTGGACAGAATAAAACCATCAAATTAGACTTGATGCGAACAGTTATAAAGATACGGAGATATAGACATACCCACGCCTATTCTCAACATGCTATGAAGAATCCTGGCATGTATGCTTTGAACACACTAGCTTTAAACTATTGATTACATGCAAGTCTTTTTCGATTACTGATAAACTGGAAGGATTAAGATATTTGAAATATTGGATACGGTTATTTAGTCCATGGCTTATAAAATAAAGTTTTTCTTGGGAAAACAAACTATTTAATAAACGTAGTTGCAATTACTGCCCGAAATTTGTCGGCCATTTTGGTTTTGTTGTCAGTAAATTCAATTTAATATTCGATATCATCAATTCAAAGTTCATTGAACATTTCACAAATTCAATATTTGGTCTGTTAACTTATCCTAAGGACTTTAAAAAAAATCAATTCTCAATTAAACTTTTCTCCCAGTTGCGACTACTTACGAAAGCCTCCGATCTTAATAAAGACATCTTAAGTGGTTGTTGAACACTTGGAACGAAGTTTTCCTTTAGTTACTTAAGAGAGGTGGGTCTTCATTTGTGTGTTCGATATGTCAAGTGGAGTTTTTATCTCAGCTAATTAGTGTTGTCGCAGAGTTTATGACCTCGGACGTATAACACGGTGAAAATAAAATAACAGTGGCTGCTGATTAGCTTCTGATAGAACACACTTGATTGCTTTCAGTGACTTTAGAGGGTTATTGCATTCTGTGTTGAGGATGCAGATATCTGCAACAATAAGTATGTGGCAGTTGTTGTTGCTTTTAAAAGAGAGGGGGAAAGAAATCTGTTCTGCTTGTCACACTTCTGTGCTATTGACACGCAATTCATAATTCATATCGCTAAAAGCTTCCTTTAATATTTAAAAGAAGCTTAATATTCAATTAAGAGTGGATATTAATGATAAAATTCTCAACTTGGAAGCTAATATTTTCCTGTTTTTTTGGTTATACAAGATTTGTTCGATTTATTTTTGCATTACTGTTATTTTCTGATCATGCAAACATGACATTTTTTGTATGAATTATTGATGTTCGATCTATGACCGAATGGGACCAACTAACTCAGTTCTTGGTACAAAAATTCACTAGGAATTTTTCGATGAAAGGAAATCGTCAATATATATCACAAGGAAATGCAAAGTAGTCCCTAAGTTTGCGATTCCTACAGTAACGAAACTTCTGTATCGATGTTTTCTTGTAAAAATGTGGTTACATCCTACAATAATAACTGATCTTTATATTACGTAGTCAAAAGTTTTATGTTTAAAAAAAATAGAACGCTGTATACTATAAAAAAAAAGTTTAAATTTCACATAACAATTAAAATGATAATCTTTGTTAGCACAAAGTTACAATATCGAATAAGCGAACGATGTATCTAAATGAGCTACGTGTGACCACATACTAGGAATAGAAATTATTCCGCCTCACAAAAAGTGGTTTGTTAAAGAATCACAATGCAAAAATAAAAATGAATAATTGGGTGGTAAGGTTATGAACGCACTTCCCCTAATATACACAATGTTTTACGTCATCTACCAAGAAATGATTATAACAAAACAAACAAAATAATACTAACTCCATCTACTGGTAAGGTTTTGAACTACTCCAAGCAGAGGATGAGCACACTGCTCCAAATGTACATTCTATGGATAAAAAAAAAATGGATTTATTGATATAATGAAATTTAAACACAGGTTACGATAAAATTAGTGGAACTTAAATCATAAAATAATATACTTTTTTAATTAAAGATTTATATATTTTTTGAAAGAAAAGAAATTAGCGAAGTAAGCATAAAAATCAAACAACGTGGTTATGTTTCCCCAGGCGGTGAGATCACATCGAACAAACTCCAAGGAATGCAAATATTTTGTAGTCTTCTTTATTAGAAGTTTATGATGGTTTTCAACCGAATACCTTTCTGGCATCATTTATAGTGCAATATTATTCGCGCAAAGAGGTTATCAATTTTTTCACCTACCTGTTGTCGTTCAACTAACTCTTGGATATTTTTCTCCTGAGGGAATAAAAAGGCAAACCCTGCGCGTTCACTCCCCTTTTCGCAGAATTGAGGAACATGGAGGCTCGTGTTACGGCTACGATTAGTACTGTCGCTGCAAGTGCGGTAGTAGATCATCTTCCTATTCCTGCCGTATCTAATGGAAGTGGCAACACCGAGCAACTTACTCTGGAGGGTGGGGGAATAAAAAATAATTCTTACTCTCCTCTTTCTTTGTGTTTGCAGTGTCGCGATGTGCTCGTATTTCTGTTCTCACTATGACGCTTTGTGACACGTTTTTATCCTTTTTTTTTTTTTTTTACTCGAAGCAAGTGAGTTAGACTCATTCCAGTGAATTAAGTCTTAAATAATAATAATGTCTTCTTTCTTTAACCGCTTTGTAATTAAGGAGGTGTTAATGTCAAAATAATATCCTATTTTATTGAGTAGAGGAGTCGTGCACTTGCGTGTGTGAGAGTTAAAGAACGTCCCGTTACCCCCCCCCCCCCAGCGTCATTAATCTCTCAAATTCATATTTTCTTGTCCTACCCACCTAAACTGCCACTGTTTCGCTCGGCCACATTAAATAGATAATTAAATAATTACAAAACAAGTCCTCAGTGCAAGAATAGTTCCATGAAACACCAACTATAAGTAATTTAGTTTGCTAGCACCTGTAGTGCTAGCAAACTAAATACGAGTAACAGTATTTTATGTATCTTCTAGTATTGATTGTACTTCTGTTCATTCTACAATCTATTTTATTTGCACAAAACAATGTGTTAAATGGGTACATTATGTCATTCGATTTGCAGATTAATTTACTGTAATTCTATGTCAACAATGTTCTCTCATATAAAATGCATGCCACGAGACACGTGTTGGGATTTAATTCATTATAAAAAAGATCTTTTTTTATTTTACATTTATTTGTACCTAACGTATTATATTTAGAATAAAATCAATCTACGAAAGGAACTACACCAATAATTTAGAAATAAGTTCATTTATTCCTTATTTAGGGAATTTTACTATCTATAATATCGTATTACAAATGCTAATACTCGGCCGATATTTTTGTTGGAATATTTTTATTCTTCCATTTACCCAACATCGCATTCTCATTAATTAACTGACTTCATCTTTCCTCAGAGAAAATGTTTGGATCACAGGAATAGCATATAAAAAATTCATTTCTATTCGAAATTCTCCCGAATAAAACAGTAATTGGAGGAAAAATTTCTTCGACGGTATATATTTACTTCACCTCATGATAGCCTTTGATCCTTTAGCTAGGGAATAGCTTGCACATTAAAAGTAAATTCCATGCCATGCATCCTAAAAGAGGTTTCGTCTCATGCTAATGGGCTGCACTTGAACACGGATAATTGGAATACACATCACGAACTACCGGAGATCAAATAACCAGCATACGTTCTTCCGTTCCAAGGAACACATGGTTTATTACCTTCCTTTTCAAGAAAACCTTGGCTGAAAAGCAATCTAACTTTCAAAGCGAAAATTCCATTAACGATATGCAAGTGTTGTTAGATGTGGGAAGGGTCCGACTATGGAATAAATTTAATTACTCTTGATAGTTTAAGCTTCTGAGTCTGTGTTCCCTATTTTATCCCCCCCCCCCACCTTTGGATATCATTCACAATTCTGTCTGAACGTCCTACTTAGGCTAGGTTTAGTAAACAAATGCTATTAATCATAATCAGAAAAGTACTTTTGTATATAAAAGTGCTTGTTTCAGGCGCAGTTCTGCATAAGCATCTATACAGGAACTTCAAGTACTCAATTTAAAATTACCTATAAAAGCACTTTCTTGTTTCAAGTACTAAATGTAAAGTATCTGTAAAAGTATTTGATTGTTTCAAACTTCACGTACTAAATGTAAAAGCATCTGTAAATGCACTTGCTTATTTCAAGTACTAAATGCAAAATTACCTATTCAAACTTCGGCCTTGGTATTTTATATTTTATTATTTAAAAACAACATCAACGGTTATGTATTGTTTCTTCGATAATGATTTCGAATCGACAAGTCGCTTACCCGTATCTAGCATTCAAACATGGGGTATTGCAGGCTTGTTAAGTCTCTGCTGAGGACTATTAAGTTTGAAACAGCACTATAAGGTCTGTGCAGTCCTTAATCAGATATATGCTTCCTTGTTGACAATAATATCCTTATTTTCAAAGTACTTAAGAAGTATTAAATAAAAATAAGAAGTAGCAGTTTAAGTACTTAAGCTGAACATTTGAAATTGCCAGTCATTCTGCAACTAATACTTTTATCCATTATTTTAGGCCTAACCCTGAAACAGTACTTTACCATCTAATAATATATCAACTTAATTAATTTCTGCTCTCACTTCGAGACGTTTGCTTGCCCCAAACTGTGAATACAGAGAATAATATTTGGAGAATATAAGTACAATAAACAAAACGGAATTTTGTTTTCTCAAGTTCCATATAATAGAATTTTTAGTCATCCCTTCATCAACCAAATCCATCGAGGGATTAGTTTTGTTGTGACTATATTGGCGGCGCTCAGGAGCCAACTAAAAATAAAACCCCAAAGCTATTGACTAACGTTTAGTAAAAACAGCCAAAGAAAGAAGAGTTTAGACTAATATTATTAAGGGTACATTAATTATTACGAATCACATATACAGAGTGGATTATATTTATTAATAAAATTGCGATTTGCGAAAATCTGCTAACTAATCTGTTGCCGTATTTTCTGACTACCCCATTTCTCTTTTTTTTTTTTTATTAGAAAGGCGCCTAGGCATAGACACTGTATAAACAACTTGCCTTTACCAGACATATTTTATTATTATTTTGAAGAAGAGACCTACGCTTTTACGACCTAATTGAGTCCTGGAAATTGTCGTGAATCGATCTCTGAGTTCAGTGTTATGAATTGGGAATACGTTCCTGAAAATATTTTTAATACCATAATGTAAGGCAATATACTATATATACGAGGATGGTCTTAAACATTCTCGGCCTAACAATGAAAAAACGAATTTATAATTTCAAAATTATTTTTATTTTTCAACATAATCTCCCTTAAGACTAATACATTTATTCCAGAGCCATTATCCCGTCCCTGTAGTGGTTCTCAGTAAGATCTGCAAAATACCCCTCTACAGCTGCAATCACCTCTTGATTCAAAGAAAAAACGTCGACAGCGAGAAAGAGTTTTAGTTTTGGGAAGAGATAGAAGTCAGAGGGAGCTAAATCTGGGGGGAATAGGGTGGATGTTCCAACAATCCATAGTGCAATGCACTTTCATCAAGTGCATTGTCCTGATGAAAGATGATTTTTTAGTTCTGCAAACCGGGTCTTTTCTCACGATGTTTTTCGTCTAGTCTGATTAAAAGATCGGACTAATATTCCCCCGTTATTGTTTTATCCTTTTCAAGATAATTAATAAAGAAACTTTAGCATCTCAAAACATCGATGCCATGACCTTTCCTGCTGATGGAACCAACTTTGTCTTCTTTGGCGCTGAACAACCGGCTTCTGTCCACTGTTTCGACTGTTGTTTGGATTCTGGTGTGTAATGGTGAACCAAGTCTCATCCATAGTTATAAATCGACGTATAAAATTAGTTTTATTCTTATTAAAACGCTCAAAGCACTGTTCAGAGATTTTCATGCAAGTTCGTTTTTGATCTGCTGCGAGCAAGCAGTGCACCCATCTTGCGCAAAGCTTTTTCATTTGCAATTATTCTTCACGCAAGATATATCCTACACGTTCTTTTCAAATTCCTATTGTCTCAGCAATTTCACTCGCCGGTCATCCAATACCATATCGTGCACTTGATCAATGATTTCTGGTGTTGTTACACTTTTTGGACGTCCTTCACGTGGATCATCTTCAAGGCTAGTACAGCCACTTTTCAACTCGGCAGCCCATTTCTTAATTGTCTTTGAAAACGAAGGAGAAAAGTTTTCATAAACGTTTATGAACTTCGAATGAATTTCTTTTGGCGTCAAACCTTCTTTTACAAAGAATTTTATAACCACACGATACTCAGTTTCATCCGTTTCAAGGGATACAGACAACGCTTTTGCTTCAGACAACTGCATAAAACAAACTACTTGATAGAATGACTTGCAATTTCACATGTGTGCTTATGACAGATGTACCAACTTCGAAAAAAAATCTTGCCGATAGTGTTGCCATCTATTTTCTAGGACGAGAACGTTTCTGACAATCCTCGTATATAATAAATAAAGATCGAGGAAAATATAACAGTTTTCTTTAAACCTGACATTCCTTCTCTGCGCCTGTGAAATTACCGGATATAGAGACGAACAGAATATGAACTGATTTAAAAAAAATAAATCCGGGTGATTCTGTTATTAGAAATCATTCGTACTAATTAATTAAAATGACGATTTTCGGTTGTACTCTGCGCTCTTCGTCAGAAGGATATCGATTCCAATCGATCGCCTCGTCTTCTGTTCCAGCATTGCGTACATTCATAATGGAAAATAATGCCCAGTCGTGCAAGCCAAAGGGGGTCTGCTGTAACGTAAGTCGGGGATATTCTATATTCAAAAAAAAAAAAAATAAAAAAAATTAAACTGTTCCTTTATCACCATTCAGAAGGTAAATTCTAAATACGATTCCGTAGCATTTGCACACATACTGTACATTGGATGTGATGACTTTGCACTTCCAAAAATAATAATAATAGAAAAATAACTAGGCATACATATACTGGGAATTACATTAGCAGATTATTCATACACCCACCTGCATTACGTAAGACGTAGTTCTTAAGTATAGTGCGATTCGAACATCAGTATAGATCAAGGTTGGTTGGCTATTTGGAATAAATGAGCAAAGCGACTAGATGTTGACGTTCTAGAAGATAATATTAATTCTTCAACCCATCCGCCCTTAAGAGGGGTAGAGATCGCTGATTAGGAGTAGTGCAGCCGGCTAGTCGCTCCTCTGTTGCATCCACTGGGTAAGTATTTATACTTATACGATCAGTATATTCAGGGGATACGTTTGCCTGTTCTGGGGGGACGAAAAATCTCCTACCTCCGAATGAGACCAACTAATCCATTTGAATAAAAAGACCTGATAAAGATTCGTCAGGTCAGAGACAGAATTCGAATCCTGATCTTTACAATCAAAGGGCTGGCTCTCGTCTATACCAACTGAACTACGGAGGCTCCTAAATTAGACTAAAAGTCATTATTTTATTTTCGTTCTGTCCCTCGCGATTCATAATAGTAAAAGCCATGAGTTATATCCGTTTGAACTTATTCACTCAAGTGGCCAATCCTAGTCGTAACAAAGCCAAATTGTAATTATTTTGGTGTGGTCCCTAGTTTAAAATAAGTTAAACATTATTAAAATTAAATAATATATTTAGTGATTAAACTTTTACGAAAAGGAGACTAGTTATAAATATTATAAAGTATGTAAACTAATCATTTCTTGTTTTCTATTCATCAAAATCTTCCAATATTTCAAATTTCTTTCTTCTGGATACTATTAGGTCTAACCTGCTCAATCGTGTTCAGGCCGGCCCTACCAGTGTTCACTGATAATGAAAACACACCCCACTATTGCAGGGTGTATTCCCCACCCCACAACATACCAACGCACATCAGTACTATCTGAATAGTAAAAAAAAATATGAAAAAAAAAATGACGCATTGCACTCATTGGTTTCAAAAGGCGTTTCTTCTTACGCAATATTCACAAGTGATATTTCAACTTGTTCACTGCAAAGATGAGCGAATGATTTTTCTAGCTGATGGAAGAAAACTGAAAATAGAGCATCTGCTGTTGCTGTGGCCTCCTCAGCAAGGAAGAACTCGGTATCAACTCAGTTTTACTAAAGAAGAATAGGCGTGCTATTTGTGGTATCGTACAAAACTTTATTAATCAATACAGTCTTTCGAAAATAATAACAATAATAAAAACCTACACACACACTTTTTTTCTACATACTTTCTTGTACGTATTGTACATCTACAATAGGTAGATGTACTTCGGGGCCTTGGATTGGAAAGAGTTGGATTTGATCCCGTCTATGACGTCATGAACTTTATGACGAGTTGTTTTCAATCAATGGTGAATTAGCCTGTTTTATTCGTTTTTTTTTTCTCTCGAAAACTCTTGTTTTTCAAACAGGTTAAATGGCCTCAGTTCTACAGATATAAATACTTGCCCTCATGGTATACAGCAAAGTAATGTCAAGCCGGCTGCATTAAGTGCCTTAAATCCCTAATCAGAGGACTCAACCCGTCTTGGAAAGACGAGAATTGGATAGATGGATTGTAATTCACTTCGATGTAAACCAAAATGAGGCGCTTTATAAACAAATATACTGTACAGATTTAATGCCACATTTATATAAATATATGAAGCACCTAATTTTGATTCACTATCGTCATCATCAATTTCCTAAGGGGTGTTCAGGTTACAATGACAACACTACATGATTAAGTTTAGATTATTATTAATCTCCTATCAACAATTTTCCTCCAAGTCACTATTACTGAGTCCAATATTGTCATATTTAACATTTTATTCTTCTAAGGCACTTCTGATTGAATCAATCCACCTAAACCTTGGTCTTCCTCTGGGTCTCTTTCCTGCTATCTTGGCATCAAATACCTGATTTGCTAACTTTTCCCTCTCTCTTCCATTTAATTGGCCATACCACATTATATTAGCTTTGCTGACACATTCTTGAATGCTAATAATGTCAAGTTCCTATCTAATATCTTCATTTTTAATATGATTGCACCATTACTAGTCACGCGAGTAATTGTTCTCAGAACCCTTATATCTGTGGTCAAGTGCTTTATTTCTAACCAAACTCTCAGATGCATAACTTAAAACTGGTTTGAACACTGTCTTGTGTACTCTTAGTTTGGTGTTTTGGTTAATTTCTCTCTTATTCCATATAAATTTATTCAGCTGGCTACCCACCATGCCAGCTTTGCTTATCCTATTTTCTGTATTTTCTATTTCCACATTTAGAAATAACAAAGGAAACAGACGCTTTCTTTTGAAAGCGCTACATTACTACAGTATACAGTATATTTCTTGCATTTTTTTCAATAGGCTATTAAAACTATATTAATAAATAAAAGGTGTATTTAAAAACTCTCAGTAAATAAATTAAAACTTTATCATTTAAAAATATTTATTTTCTTTTTCATATTCTCATTTAATATTTTTTAATATTATATATATTATAATTAATTCAATGCATATAAAAGAGTTTTTTTATTTATAAGACTTGAGTCTAACGATCTTTGAGACAGATGCAAATGAAATGGAAGCAGTAATTCGGTCTTTTCAGAATTCACCCAAAACATGTATTTTAAGCAGTTTAGAAACATTTCTAGTAAACATTGAACAAATAATAATTGAATTCCAACATGAACACTAAAGAAATTGTTTGGTTTCGCGACAAATATAGCAACGGAACCAGCAAAATTAATTCCTTATCGTAACTTTCTTTTAAATTAATTTCAACAACGTTTTTAGGCTAAACTCTTCAACAAAGCTCAGTTCGATAAATAGCAGATGGGACAAAAGATGGATTAACCGAACCCACATAATTCTGAATGATAAATAGTTTAAATTATGATTGATTAGACTGCCTTTTCTTGACATGGTTGATTAAAGTTACATTTTTAATAATCATCTGTACTATTGCAGTGTCACGTGATATTAATGATACCATAGATGTGATACTAAGTACCGCATGAAACTCAACAAGGCTGAACGACATTATTACAATACTTCCTCACAGTGAAGAAGAAATTGTGAACCCAAATGGCATTAAGAAAAGAAATAACTCAAGTGTAATTGATTTCAAATCGATTTAATCTATCTATCAATCTAAATAAAAATGTATCGGGTTGAGTTATAGGGAATATTTTGATAAATTTAAATAAATATGTATATTTAATGGGGGTTTTAATAAATAAATATAATTTAATTTATTTTTAAATAGAAAAAAAACTTATTTTAAATAAACTATTTCGAAACGTGTTCCGCTATGAGCGAAGCCTAACTTGGCCGGAAATACTTCGACTGTACAGAAGGAGAAAAGTTTGTAGCCATCTGTTTTTCGCATGTCGATGCGGAGTTTGAATTATTTACACTCTCCTCCTTTTATCTTCGGATTAAGCGCCTTGTCACGTTCAGTGCATGCGTTTTAAGAAAAGTGGAAGTACTATTGTATAGTTAAAGGCATAAGTTCCCTCTACCCAGTGCATTATTAAACTCGCTCTTGTAACAATGCGAGAGGCCTGCACTCTCTCTGTATACCACGTGACCAATCTTCTTAATGTACGAGGGAGTTTCCCCGTCAGATAGAGGAATCCACTTCAGAAATCAAGCAACATGCTTCTAATCCCCGTCCCCCCCCTTATTTTGATAGTTTCCGAGCGTCCTAATATTTTTAAGATTTAATAGAAGCAATCTGGTGCAGTCTTCCATTTCGTCTACTTGCAGACCTGATTTCAATAATTCATTTGAACTGGCTTTATTATGGATTATCCTTGAATGTTTCATTCCAAGTTCCATTTTATATCTACGTAACAAGAAGACCTTTGCTGTAGTTCAATAACTAAACTACATTTTCGGTGATGTATGCTGCATCAGCAGAAGATACGCGTGACCACCATTACCTTTTCCAGATGACCTTAGCCGAGGACATTCTATTTCGTCGTTAAGGGGATGAATTAAGCATGCAATACAATGACTTAAGTGTGTAGAAATTAAGTAGTACACTGTAATAACTGATTAAAAAATGTGGATCTCTTTATTTATTTTTTATTAGAGATCCGAAGGCATTTATACAATTTTTCAGCTTCTCAAAAAAAAAAAAAAAAAAAAAAAAAGATACGGCTAAAACTGCCTCGCTTAACTACCTATAAGAAAAAAGTGAGGCCGTTTTAGTCCTATATACAGTATATATATATATTTTTTTTTTTTTTTTTAATTTTTTTTTTTTTTTTTTCGAGAAGCTGACATACTTTTGTACTGGGTGACACGCACGTCAAGTGCGAGCACTTAGTACAAATACAAAGTAACTGGAAACTAATTGAATATTACAGTTAATATTTGGTCTTACTACATTTAAGAAAAAATTACAAATCAAATTTTTTTTCTAGGAGATCAAAAGGTGTTTCAATACTTAACACTAGACAGATATTTCACATACCCAAGATATATTTAATTTAAAAAAATATTTAAATTATTTTCGGTCAATTAAAATAATTTTTATATTATTCGATGTTTTACTATTTTTGGATTAATAATAAAAATAGAAAAAAATTAAAGATGCCAAGAAATTATATTCATGATATCTAATTTAGTTTAAAACCAAATGGAAAAATTTCACCAGATATTTAGACAATGAAAAATGAAAGCCAATGAAAGCCATATTTATTACATATAAATATGTGTTGCTGTTTTCTATTGTAATAAGCTCGTGTACTCAATTCCAACTAGAAATGTTTGAAAAATTGCAATCAATAGACACTTGTAAATTAATAAACCGTTGTTAATAAATTAAATTATATTATTACGCAAATAAATTGTCTATCAATTGTTTTTAATTACAAGGAATTTAAAAAACGAGTTTATAATCGTTAAAAGAAGTAATATTTATATCATGCATTATGTATATAATTGTAAAAAAAAATTAAAATATATTTTAAGTTATAAAAAAGGCACTATTTTTATAGAATCCAGTATTTTTCTCACAAAGTTTTGTCTAGAATCTAGACTAGTTTGTTTCTCTTACATGAGGCAATGATGATTTTGCATGTACCAAACAGTTGGCGAAGTTAGTTTATCGATGGTTTCTTGACTGATTTCTTTCTATAACATATGATTTCTTTGCAGTTCTGGCTTTTCTTTTAGCTTTTGATTTTCCTTTCGATTCTATTCTATAGAATTTCTATAGAGTTTTGATATCGGCTGCAGTCAGAAATCATTTATCTTCTTCTTTCGAAGTTGCAAAAGAAAAAAAAAAAAAACGAATCTTTTTATCGGATAGCGTAATGTATTTGCACTGAATAATAATTTTCTTACTCGTTTTCAGGATCTCAGAAATGCAACCTTTCCGATTTGTATATTGATCGCTTTCTATGTTGATAACTGTTGGTTGGTAACGAGCCATCAAAGACTACAAGGCTGTCTATCATTTTTTTTTCACAACAACAAATACTGTATAAACAATTAATAAACATTAATATTTCTTTAATTGGATAGTATTCACATAATTGATGCATAGTCAAAACAAGATATCATATAAACAAAATTTGACTGGTGAAACAGAACAATTCAGATTCTACCCAAGAATCTAAGAAATAGTCCGTCAGGTAGCGTCGTAAAATATCGACAGTTCCAAATATTATTATTATTACTATTATTATTAGTGAAAAAGTGAAGGATAAATGTTTATATTTTTCTCTAATGATGCAACTAAAAACAAAAATAATAATAATATTATTATTATTATTATTCCGGACAACTCCAAGGAGTCTACAGACTCATCGAGGGAGGCCCTAACATCATGTCAATATACATTTGTATCTTGCAATGTGGAGTATCTTGAAACTCCACAATACGTTCGGCATGTAATAATAAATGAAATGAACAATATTTATAATTACGTTGATGTAAAATTTGGCAATTTCGAAAAAAAAAAAAAAAAAAAATATTTATTCTAACGAAACTTCTAAGCAAGAAATATATTTTATTTCATTGTGATTTTTTTATTTGAAATCTGAAGCAGCTGTAATTTCTGTATACCCTTGCCATATATTACCGGCATGTAAATGAGTTAACTTGCTCAATCAACTCCTTAAATAATATGTCCTTTCTAAGACCACTCTTAGTTAAAATATTATCTGCACGGTTGAATTTTTTAAACCAACGTTCTATATGCGGACTGTACGTTATGGGTACAATGACAAACTAAGTTTAATGAATGCGCATTGACATACACACTAAATTGAAGTTGGTAGACACAATGAGAAATGAACATAAGGAAATGAATGAAACATGAAATACATAAATTAAACTAAACGATTCCAGTGCAATTGCCTTCCCGCATAACCTATGCTGCGAATATATTAATTCACTGAAGAGAAAAATCATTTTAAAGCCACTGAGCCTTAATACTAAATAAGTACAATTAAATAAAATTTACAAATGAGATTGGTATATACATGAACACTTATAGAATAGATATATATTATCAAATCTATTTCTATTATTAAACATTAAACATGCTATCGCTTTATCAAACCAAAACTGTTGACTTCTATGGCTGGATGGACATCAATCCCTTGGATTTTTATCCCGTAAACGATACGTTTTAATTATTTAATAAAAAAGAAATTTATGAGCACCTGGCTCGCACTAATTAGGGCTGTGTAGAATTATTTCAATCTGTGATCAGAGCCGGCTTTGGGAGTTTGTGTTTCCATCTTTTTCATTAATCTGATGATTCCCGAATGAGATGGTTGGGATGGGGTGATGCCTGAGCAACGTACTTGGCTGCTATCTGGAAGAGAAACGTAGGTATGTCTGGTAGGTTTCCGTCTTGGTGGAGGAGAGTGTTCCTTACGAACCATGGGGCATCGAAGATCATTCGTAGGCATTTATTTTGGATTACTTGTAATCTTTTGATGTTGTTAAGGGAGGTGTGGCTCCACGTTGGTGATCCGTAAGTTAATGTAGGTCTGACGATTGCTTTGTATATTCTTAGTTTGTTTTCTGGACTGACTTTGCTTCTTCGGTTGCGTAGAGTTGAGCTGTTGCTGAGTTAGCTTTGTTGCAGGCATGAGAGATGTGGGAGTTGAAGTTGAGTCGGTTATCTAGTTTGATTCCCAGGTATTTTACTTCTTTTTGCCATGTGATATCAGTATTGAACATTGTGACTGCTCCATGGTGGTTTGCTTTCTTCCTTGTAAAGCGTATGGCCGTGCTCTTATCTGCATTGACGTCTATTCTCCATTTTTGAAACCATTTTTCAAGATTTGTAGCTGCGTTTTGTAGTCGTTGTGTGGCTAGGTGTGGTCTGAGTGATCTGGCTAGTATCGCCTGTTATCTGCATAAAAAACCATGATGGTTAATGGAGTGTTTGGGACGTCCGAGATGTAAATATTGAAGAGTAGTGGCGATAGAAGGGAGCCTTGCGAGACGCCTGCTGTGATACTTCTTTCAGAGGATCTGAGGCCACGCAGTTTCACTTGAAATTTTCGGTCTTTCAGATTAGAGTCTATGATTTGGATGAGGTTTAGTGAGTATTTTACAGTTATTAGTTTCTGAATGAGGCCTTTGTGCCACACTTTATCGAAGGCTTTCGCCACGTCCAGGAAGATTGCACCTATATATTGTTTCCAATTGAATCCGGTATTATGTATTCTATAAGTCTGTGAAGCTGTTGAGTTGTGTAGTGACCTGAGTGAAAACCAAATTGTTCTTTTGGGATTAGATCTAGATTGTTCGTTTCGTTTTGTAGGCGATTTAGTATTACTTTTTCTGAGACTTTCCCCAGGCCTGACAAGAGGCTGATAGGTCTGTAATTCTGGGGGAACTGAGGTATTTTCCCCGGTTTGTGGATGAAGATTATATCTGCCTGCTTTCAGCGAGTGAGAAAGTAGCTTGGTCTTAGCATCACGTTGAAGATAGCCACTAGATGCATTATTGTTTTGTGAGGGAGTGCTTTTATAATTTTGTATGAAATCTGATCAGGGCCTGGTGCTTTTCTGTTGTTGAGGTTCTTGATAATTTGGTATATTTTCTTTGGCATAGTATAGCTTGCGTTGTCCCGGCTGGTATTATGATGAAGTGCACAGCGTATACTTGCCTGTGGATTTTTTCGATGAACCGCAAGTCCGCATGAGTGTAGTTTGGTTGAAATTGCAGCTTCAGGGCGTCTGCAAAGGCTTCTGCCTTTTCATCGTCTTAATACACTATGCCTCTTTCTCTATGGATTGGATGTATGTTGGGGGAGTCGCTGCGAAGGGCTTTAGTCATTTTCCATAATGAGTTTTCTTCGGTGTTTAAGAAGCTTAGTTTCTTCTCCCATAGCTGGTTCTTATGGTCTTTGATCGCATATCGGAGTAGGTTTATTGCCCTGTTTAGCTCTTGTTTATCCTGGGGTGATAGAGTTGCATGGTAACGACGTCTGATCCTGTTTTTGTTGCGGATAAGCTTTAGAATCTCTTCTGGAAGCAGGTTAGCTTGAGCGAGAGCAGTAACGGTGGAGGCTGTTGCAAGGCCATTTTAGATTGTGCTTTCCAGTTTATTGATCGCCGTGTCTACTTCTTTTGGTAAGGAGATAGTTGGGACAGGGCCTCTGAGGTTGCAGAGAGTTGCGTTGAGCTTTTTAAAATTTGTGCATAACTGGTTGGGGATGATTTCCGTTTCCCCATCTAGACTTAGCAGAACTAGGTTATGGTCGGAGCTGAGATCATTAACAACCTGTAACTGGAATTGGTACGAAGTGTTCCTGAAGATGGCAATATCCAGCACATGAGGTTTGCCCAACGGTCCGTAGTGTGTTGGTTCGGCAGGACCTGCTATGGTGATGTTTCTTGTCATAGCAAACTTGTGGGAGTTTCTACTATTCCACGCTGGATGTTTAGCGTTTAGGTTTCCTTCCAATATTGTTGCTTCACTTGTGTCGAGAAGCTGGGAGGGACCTGCGGCTAGTAGTGGTTTGCTTGGAGGGTTGTAAACAGAATATAGTTTTAGTCTACCTGTATTGTTGTGTGTATCTCAATTCCAGTTTCTTCCAGGTGTGTAGTCGTAGTTTTCTTGATCTCATTGTATCTTATGTTTTTTTTATGAATATAGCTGTGCCTCCCCCTCTGGCGTTGAGCCTATCATTCCTGAGTAGTGTGCAGCATCTTAGTTTGGGGTTATCACATGGCCAGAGGTGAGTCTCATTGATTAAAAGGATGTCCACGTTATAACGCGCAACAAATTCTTCCAATTCTAGGAGATTATTGTTTAATCCATTAGCATTCCAGAATGCGATCTGTGTGAAATTATTCGAAATAGGCGTATTAGTCATTGTTTAATAGTGAGAATATTACTTGAGTGTTTTTAGGAACTTGTTCGTATCACTTTGGTTGGGGTTGGTTTTGCTTAAAAGTCGTTAGCATCTCCCACAGGGTGGCAGCTAGGATAACAGCTGAGTCATGTTTGTTGGGAGTAGATTCTGTTGGTTTGATCTTTGAGGAAACTGCTGCTGCATATGAGCTGTGTGATGTTGTTTGCTGGTGGGTACCTCCTTCCAAGAGTACTGTACGTTTTTGAGATGGTGGAGTGTTTGCTTTTCTGTTTTTTGCCAGGTTATCTGGGTGGTGAGTGCAGTCTTTATAGTTTGCTAGGTGTGGTCCACCACGGTTTGCACATGTGGCTGGAGTAGTGCGTGGGTTGGAGCATGATTGAGAAGGGTGATTGTTCCCGCATTTTACACATTTGTACTCCGCTTTGCACAATTTTTGTGAATGTCTGTATTTCTGGCACCGATGGCATTGCACTGTAATTGCTTTCCGCCTTAGTGGTTCCGTTTTAATCACTAGATTGCATACAGTCTTTAGATCGTGTATTTCTCTTTGGTCCTTGTTTATATCATCTAGCACCAGGGGCATGGAACGCTTGTCCACCCTGGACAAGCGTTCCATGCCCCTGGAGAGACCTTGAGCGGTTCGAGGCCTTGTGTTTTTAGGTCAGAGGCTATTTGTTTTGTTGTCACCGTTTCTATGAGCCCTCTTAATACCACTTTTAAGTTTATTTTCACTTTTCAGCTAAAACGCATGGTACGGGATTTCCAGCTCGTCCATGTGCTTGGTAAGTCGGCGGTAGTCCGATACTCCTTTTGACTGTATTCAAACTCCTTCATCTGAGTTTTTAGCTGAAGTGAAATTAATTTCTGAGTTTTTCATGACCTCCACAACTGTTGACCATTGTTCCTTAGCACGTAGAATCACCGGTGGTATTCGTTCTTTAATCTATGTCCGTTGGTGCTTCATGATCTGCAGTGATAACCACTTTGTCTGTAGGTGCTTGGGGCTCTACTGTTGTAACCACCTTCTTGCGCTTCTTCCTACTGACTACCTGATAGTCGTCAGTGTCCTCTAGTGTGTGAGTATCAGCTGTTGTGATATTTCCTCTGCTGGTGTCTTGTGAGGTGTTGGAAAGAGGGTCAGGGGGATTGGTAATCCTCTGATTCAACCTCAGCTATTTCGTGGATTGCAACCTTTTCCTGGCAATTTTCTTTCAGCAGGCCTCCTACATGCTTTAAGACTGCCAATAGCTACTTGAAGTCGAGCTCATCATATGGAGTGTCCATGATTTGTGATTAGAAAGAGGGAATAGAGGTTGCTCAGGTGTCTCGAGTAGTTTGCAAGTGATCCTGTGGACTTTGAGGGTCCACTAGCTAATCCCGTAGACACGCTTAGCGTAGGTGTCTACCAGCAAAAAGTTAGTTTATTATGGGTGGCTATCTTCTAAAAACAAGGAAAAGGGAGTTTCGGGAACTTACTTGGACACAATGCAGAGACCTACCTCCCTAAAGTACCATTCGTCCACCACTGGTCCTCATTGCGGGTGGGTCCTGCCGGCCGTCAGACCTCGTGCATATTTCATGCAGAGGGGGAGATAGTAGGTTTCGAATTGTGTTAGTTCCAGTGCCATGTGAGCTTCCCGAAAAATCTTATATAAAATTTATAAAATTCAACTATGCAAAGTTTAACGGAATACGTCCAATCCGTCTGATCACTGATCCATATGGAGAGATCACAACCAAAACACTGCAGGATGCTACTTTTATTTTAAATTAAACAATTTCTAATTTGGTGTTTTAATAATTTTGTTAAATAATTAAAATATTTTTTATTTTTTATAATAATATACATTTATTTATAAATTTTATTTACTTAAAATATTTACTTATATGTTTTATAAAAATTAGTTTATGAATTTATTAAGTTAAAATTTACATTACATAAAGCATTACTTATTCTCTCATTGCAAGCCCATAGGATTTTGCAACAGCTTCTGAGTAACTATTGTCGTTATTTCATGCTTTTATATAAATATTAGTTTGGCTTATAAAGGGCAAATAGGAATCATTTCATATATGATTGTTTCTAAACTGGTACTTATGATTTATAATATGAAAATTGTTGGAAATGCGTTTGTAGTATTGGTCGAATTGTCTATGACGTCAAGTGACAGCGATTTCTCATTGAAGACCATTAGCGCCATCTATAAGCATGAGAAAAATATTCTTGTCTTCCTTCTAGCAGCCTTTCAGATACATTGGGTCTAACAACGTTATCATGAAGCTTTGCATCAATATTCCAGTTTCCGTTACAGGACGTTGCTCGAGAAGCGGGGGATGGTAATTCTTCACGTACAAGCCGAAGAAAACGTGTTCGATAAGTTCCTTATTGTAATCTCCAGTGGTTTTACCCTGCTGCTCTTGTAATCATTTAAGTGGGTTGGCAAGTACGCAGCTGCATTATCTTCCCACGCTGTGGCTATCAGTTCTGTGGAACCATTTCCTAAATGAGGTCTTGAAATAAGTGCAGAGTGATCGCTTCTGACTGAAGTGTCATATCTTATATTCGTCGTTCCTGTTTCACCAATTACATAAAATAGGATTTGCTGATGAACCAATTACATAAAGTGATGTCTGCTGAAGGCGCTCCGACCACTTTGGATGCATCTAATGTTTACATTAATTTTCATTATCATCTATTAAACCAAGCAGCCACATATTTCATTCACAATTAGTGTAAGAATCTCCCTTGTGGCTTAACGTCACGCTTTTCTTTTGACTAAGAATCTTAAGTAAACTTGCCGGTCCGATAGGAAGAAAGCAATTACCAATGAACAATGCACAAATCTCATTAGTGTAACCACTTTTCACAAAGGGCTTAATCAGACTAAACAAATATCACAAACAAGAGATCCTACAACGCACTTAGCAACTTCAAATTCCAAATCTCTAGAGAAAGAGTGAGTACAAATACAAGAAAATGCCTGACGCTATTCTTTAGCGATTTATTCAGCAAATACAATTTACTGTTAATTTTATTTAAGGACAATAATGAAGGACATTTTGAAAATAAGTATTATTCCCTTTTTCCCGGTTTTCTCGTATATATTTCTACTTCTCCTTTATGTTGTTCACTGCTGTTGTCTGATGCTAGAATATTTGCAGCAAAAGGAAGAACTATTTCGAATAATTCTCCTCTAATTGCCTCTTTTGGTCCAGTTCTATATCTATATATTTAGATGCACTTCTTACCTTTTTCGAATTCTTTGTACTTGTAAAAACTTCCTTTTAGGTTTTATTGAATAACATTTACTATTTATAGGCACATCAAGCAAAATGTCGCCAATACGACTACATTTTGTAATACGACTACAAAAATATTATATATTTTTTTTGATATCCACATGATATCCACACAAAAGAGAATTAATAAATAGAACATTAAAAAAAAAAGAATGGTTTTGAAAAAAAAATTTAAATAAGAAAAAACCTTATATATTCAATTTAATTTTACATTGAAGTTTTTTTTTTTTTTTAAAACTTACATTAAATCTATAGACATAAGTGTTTAAAAATTTATGAGTTTATGAATGTTATTAATTTCTTACGAATTTTATAGAACTTTTTATTCATTAAAATTTAAATGCTTTCCAAAAAGTCGATGAACTTCTACATTGCTAGTTTAAGAGGGTCTATAAACTCTTGTTAAACTTTGAAATGTTCATACAAGTCTTTTTCAGACGTTCACCGACATTTTAGACTACTTTTAGTAGACAACTAAACTTGTAATAAAATATTTATTACTTTTATTTAAAATTAAATCGAACATATAAGATTTTTTTTTGTTATTCAAAAGTAATTTTTTCCAACACCATTTATTTTTTTAAATCTTTCATTTATTAATTAATTTATTTATTATTCATTGAAGATATGAGAAGGAACAGTCCTTATTAGGACTTCCAGGGTAACAAATGGCAATGCTGTAGCATTGCCATTTCAGACGTTCACCGACATAACTAAACTTGTAATAAATAAATTATTTATTACTTTTATTTAAAATTAAATCGAACATATATAAGATTTTTTTTTGTTATTCAAAAGTAATTTTTTCCAACACCATTTATTTTTTTAAATCTTTCATTTATTAATTAATATTAATTTATTTATTTATTATGTATTGAAGAGATGTGGTTGCCGGGATAAGAATAGCACCAATGTAGCTAATGCATGTCGTACGAGGCGACTAAAATTGGTACACTTGGAGGGTAATGGATGGCAATGCTGTAGCCAATGAAGCTCTAACTGAGGCCTGCTATTGCTGTTACCCTCTTGCCATGATCAGAGCTTTATAGCTCAATAACACCTTATCCTTACACTGTCCTCTACAGACAACGGGGAAGATGAAAAGCATTCTTGCTTCGCCCCTTTAAGCCAGTCCTTATAAGGATAAGTATTGAAGAGATGAGAAGGAATAGTCCTTTTTAGGACTTCCAGGGTAACAAATGGCAATGCTGTAGCCAATGAAGTTTTAACTGAGGCTTGGCTATTGCCGTTACCCAGCCATGACTAGAGCTTTTTAGCTCAACAACACTCCATCCATACAGATTTACTTCATTCAGATGACGGGATAAAGAGTCAAGGACTCAGTCCATCGCCCAGTTCTTTTAAGAACTTATTATGTATTGTTCATTTTATTTATTTTCATGATTTCATGATATGAATGTTTGTCTGCATCAAATGTTATATGAAACACTCTTCCTCTGTAATTCGTACATTCAGTTTTATTTTTCTTCTCATAGATGAGAGAACTCTACTCTAATTATTCGGAATCTGAACAAGGCCTTCTGAATGGTGCAGTTTAGGCACTGTAAACATTTTATACCTCCACATTTGAATATTTTCCTGTACTATGATCTGCTACAGCTGCATTTCTACATTTTAGGTTTTCCATGAATTTTTCTACCTGTAGAATGCTGTAAAAGTTAGCATTTTATTAGATAATCTTCTTCGTATTGTGCTATCTTCTATCGAAGGTCAGCGACCATCTTGGCGAACAAACTGCGGTCTTGTGCTAATCTGAGCAGTTGTGCACTGCTCTTTCCTGTCCACGTCTTGATGTTGTCAAACCGTGATATTCTTTTTCTTCCTCTAGTTCCTTTGCCATCAGTTCTTCCTACCAAAATAGTTTGTAGAGGTTGGTATTTGCTGTTTCTCATGATGTGGCCAAGATATGATGTTTTTCGTTTCTTGATTATTTGTACAAGATGTTTAGCTTTGCCAATGGATTTTAACTGAGTAATTTTTTCTGTCCACGATATCTTTAGCATTCTTCTGTATAGCCACATCTCAAAGGCTTCGATTTTCTTGATGGTTGTCGCCTTCAATGTCCATGTTTCAACTCCATAGAGCAGAATAGACCACACGTAACATTTCAGCATTCGGCATCTGACTTCCATGTTTAGGTCTTTATTGCAGAATAGTGTTCTCATTTTCATGAAGGACTGCCGTGCAACTTCAATCCTTGTCTTTATATCTATTTCTGGATCCCACCGTTCATTAAGCCAACAACCAAGATATTTATATCTTGACACTTGATCAATATTTTTCCCATTGAGTGTCAGTTTCATTGATGAGGCTGGATGTTTGCTGATGATCATGTATTTTGTCTTGTTGATGTTTATATTTATTCCCATTCTTTGGCTTTCTATGTATACTCTGTCAATGAGTTTTTGGAGATCCATAATGTTATCTGCAATTAGCACGGTGTCATCTGCATATCGTAGGTTGTTAACAATCTTTCCATTTATTGTGATTCCCTCTGGACATTCTTCCAATGCTTTTTTAAAGATTATCTCTGCGTATATGTTGAACAGGAGTGGTGAGAGCACACATCCTTGTCTCACTCCTCTTTTGATGTTAATATCACTGGTGGTAATGTTGTCTAATTGAACGGTAGCTGACTGATTCCAATACAGATTTGTTATTAGTCTTATGTCTTGTTCGACTAGCCTTGTTTGTTGAAGGACTTCTATTAAGTTAGTGTGTCTGACTTTGTCGAATGCTTTTTCAAAATCTATGAAACACATAAAGACAGATTTCTGTTTTTCTATGCATTTTTGTATCAATATTTGGGTACAGAAAAGGGCCTCTCTAGTACCAAAACCATTCCGAAAGCCGAATTGTGTTTCACTTAGAGTTTCTTCACTTTTTCTATAAATGCGATTCTGAATTACTTTCAAAAATATTTTTAATGTTTGGCTCATTAGACTAATAAGTCGGAAGTCACCACAGGAATTCGCTTTGGGTTTCTTTGGGATAGTGATAAATATAGATTTGAGCCAATCTGATGGAAATTCATCACTTTCATATATTTCATTAAATAGTTTTTCAAGAAGTTTGATGTTATCTGGTTCTATTAATTTTAAAAATTCTGTTTGCACACCATCTGGTCCACTGGCTTTTCCTGTTTTACTTGTTCGTATAGCATTCTCTATTTCGCATTTCATGATTGCTGGTCCTTGAATGTTATCTTTTATATTTATAGGCTTCTGTCTAGTATCATTGAAAAGTTTTGTTACATATTTTATCCAAATCTGGGCTTTATTCTCTTCTTCTAGAACTATTTTTCCATTTTCGTCTCTTAGAGACACTATTTGCTTTTTCCTCAGTTTTCCGGAAATTTCGTTGATTTTCTTATACAGATTGAAATTATCATGTTTCTTCTGAAGCAGTTCAATTTCAGTACATAAATTTTTCATCCAATTTTCCTTGGCTTCTTTTATTTTTTTCTTGATGATGTTATGTGTTTCTGTATACCTGGCTAGGTCTTTGTTTTTGTACATTCTTCTTGTATCAATAAGAGAAAGAATCTCATCTGTCACCCATTCCTGTTGTTTTATATTATTCACATAATCTACTTCTTCAATACTTGTTGTTACGATGGCATTCTTTAAGCTATTCCAAAGAGATTCCACACTTTTATTTTCTTCTATATTAATCTTTTGTAATCGCAGGTTAAGCTGTGTCTTGGCACTTTTATTTATGTTCGGGTCTTTCAGTTTTTCTACATAAATTTTCTTTTTCTTCTTTTGTGATTTTTTAGCTGATTTTAATCTAAGACGTACTTCTGCAACTATGGGATTGTGGTCTGATGAGATATCTGCTCCAGGATAAGTCTTTGCACTCTTTATACTACTGTGGAATCTTTTATTTATCAGTATATAATCAATTTGATTTCGGACAATGTTATGTTGGTTATCTTGAGGCGATTTCCAAGTGTACAGTCTTCTGGGTGGAAGTTTAAACCAGGTATTTGCTATTGTTAGATCTTCTTCCTGACAGAACTGGACTAGGCGATCTCTTCTGTCATTTCTGGTGCCTAAGCCATGTTCGCCAACAATTTCTCCATCATCCCCTCTTCCTACTTTTGCATTGAAGTCACCCATCACTATGTTTATATCATGTTTCTTTGTTAGGTTTTTTATCTCTTTTAGGTGTTCATAAAACTCTTCAACATCTTCTTCACTTTTGTCAGCTGTGGGTGCATAAGCTTGGATGATATTTATGTTAACGCGGTTTCCCTTAAGTTGTAACAGCATTATCCTTTCAGAAAATGGAATCCAATTTAGTACTGATTTATTGATTTCTTCATCTACTATTACAGCTACACCATGTCGATGTTTGTTCTCATCATTCCCAGAGTAATACATTGTTGTATTATCTTGTTGACACTTTCCAGATCCTGGCCATCTTGTCTCGCAAATTCCCAAAATCCGGATGCCCAGCCTCTTCATTTCTCTTCTGGCATTTCTTAATTTGCCAGCTTCATACAGAGTTCTGACATTCCAAGTTGCAATTTTAAAAGTGGACACCATTTTGAGCCCGGAGATTCTTCGCACCCCTGTCCCATTTAAGGGACGCCGGGAACTTGGGGCCAATTGTAAGGGTTTGCTCGCCATGGTGGTTGTTCTGGAGATAAGGTAGAGCAGTAGTTTCTCCGTTTGCTTTCTGCTCCGCAGTATTACAGACGTACACAATATAATCATATTGCCATCTGCAAATCTCTGATCACAAGCTTTTCCGTCATCATTTGGCTTCAACCTTGTGTCAGTACTGACAATGCTGCTTCCCAATGTCAGGGGCAGTGACCCCAGCAGGTACTTATTTAATGGCGGCACTACTCGCCTTGTCACCGAGTTGTCATTGGGCTTTGTGAGGTTTTAAGTGAGACAGAGTTGCCACTTCTGCTCCCCCACGCCCTGATAGCTCAGTCGCTGTTGGTCCACGGCTGCTTATTCGCCAGATTGCTCTGCTTATATCGCAGCTAGCCTCCATATCTGAAGGCTGTTCCCCGATCCGCCACCTGGGGACGCATCGGGTAGTAGTCAGCTCTGCCCCGGGTATTAGATAATAAAATGCTCTAATATGTTTTTAAAATTATTACAAAACTGACTTTCCCCCAAGGCTATTAGGTTGTCTGGAGAGTTTTACTAAGGTCTATATCTACTGTACGATCTAAGGATGTATGTCATTTGGGTCTAAATTTGCAAATTAACTGTACGTTTATGAAATAAACGCGAATAAAAAGAAAACATAAAATGTTTATTTGTATACTTTTAAAATTACTAGTCTACTTTTTACACGTGTTCATATCAACAAGCAATATGCAATAAGGAATCAAATTCGATTTGAAATCTGCATAACCAAGTTAACATACAAGAAAAGATTTGTTGGAAATAAAAAGAAACATCCCATAGAAGTAATTTAATGTAATTCTTGTAACCTGTTTGATGTACACGTGCATTGAAAAGGGGAACAATAGAAGAACGCCTACAATTGAATTTGGGCCTACCTTTGAATGGACGTGTGGCCAAAATGCAAAAAAAAAAAAAAAAAAAAAGCAAAAGAAGTTTAAAAATATACTTACAAACAAACTTAAATGAACACGCTGTACAATTTGTTATTTATTCTCGAGAGAAAAATATAAGTTAAAGAAATAAATCAAATACGATCTGGAAAATACATTAATAAAGTAAAGAGAAATTTAAATAGATACCAAGTCATGGATAAATGCGAGGAGATCACAGTGGGGATTGGGGGATGAGAGAAAGGAGGCAAGACGATGCTCCTATGCTGGATAATTCATGAAGATGCATGCTTATAACAGAATCACACTTCAAGGAAAAAAATAACTGAGATTTTTACAAAAGCTGTTATTGACAAGTCATACTGAGTAAGAGACATACTATTATCTCTACTAAATGGGCCATAAACAAAAAAAGGGAAAAAATTACGAAAAAAGTTGGCAGTCAGCCAAAAAAAGTAAGGAGATTGGAGGTAATACAGTTACGTAAAAACACCGCAAATTTCTTAATAACTGGACCTATTTATTAAGAAATTATTTTGTAAACTTAGTGAAGTCACAAGGAAAGTTGAGAGTGTTAAGCATTGTCTATTATATTCCTCAAACTTTTTATATGTATTAAAAAGAAATCCTCTAATGTCTTTTATTCCCAAAGGAAATAGGCAGAACATTTTCAGTCCGAACCAGCTTAAACTTTATTTATCTTTGATTTGTGTGCAGGTTATTCCGTTAAACATCTATTTCTGTTAACGAATCAATTGAAAAAAAAAACACTTTAAAAACTATAATATCGAGTTTCATAGGAATGTTAATAAACAAAATAAAACTTATTAAATGTTTCTACGTATAACATTGAAATAAATATGTTCATCTGTAAGCAAACCACAGTTTTAAAAAAATTCAAACGATGCTTTTTCTAAACTGCGGTTTCCTTTCATAGTAATTTTACGATTACCCAATATTTTATTATTTGGTAAATTTAAATTATTTAGAGAATTTAATTCGCAAGAAAAACATGATCAAAAAAGAAGAGCTATAACAAAATATTAGAAATATGAAATGTCATGTCGTTATTTAGTAATATAATAAAAATATCTAATTAAGCGATAAATTTAAACCATAAACTATTGATAAATAAATTTAACAAACATCTTTTGAGTCACAAATAAAACCTTTTGGCCATAGCACTTCAAAATGGAAAACACAGAAAACTCCGAATATATTCCTTAATATTTTAAGAAATATATTTCTATTTAAATTGTATATATTAAGACTAATATAAACATTTAGTTTATTAAAAATAATCTTTAAAAAGTTTAAAATTGTTTAAAAGATAAGAAACACCTTTTATTATTTTTTATGATTTTGTTATATAAAATAGCTGTGGAAAATTTATCATTGTACATTGTAATATTCATAATGTGTTTTTTCATAGGTATTAACTGAGAGGCTAAAATGCATTTTTTTAGAAATAGAAATATTATTATTTGGCTTAACGTGAGATGGAAATCTGCGACTTTCTAACAATTAGGAATATCATCAAAAATCAGCATTTTAAAGTATCATGTGCGGATAATACGTAAGAAATATCCCCACCACCACCACCACCAACAACAACAACAACACCCGAAAAAAACAGAATTTACCATCAAATTAAAAGTTGTTTCTCCACATATCTGCCTCCATTCTTGCAGAAATGGTGTTGGCAATCAACACTTTCCACCATCATACAGGGAAAAATTGGACTTGGAATTCGTCTATAATAGCATTGATTTTTAAATATCAGACACAATTAATTTCATTATTATCTCGCTTATCTTTGAATCATGATTTCATGATTCAAAGATAAGCGAGGATGTTAAGGATGTTAGCCTGAATAAATTCAGGCTGCGGCAGCCAACAGTGGGTCAGTCCCAGATTCCTTTTTACGAGGTTTCTTGTTAGATGGCAACACTATCGCAAGATTTAGTTTTCTACGTTGGTGCATATAAGCATCCATGTGAAATTGCAAGTCAGTCTATCAAGCAATTTGTTTTATACAGCTGTCTGAAGCAAAATTGTTGTCTTTATCCCTTGAAACGGATAAAACTGAGTATCGTGAGGTTATAAAATTCTCTGTAAAAGAAGGTTTAACGCCAAAAGAAATTAATTCGAAGTTCATAAAAGTTTATGGGCACTCTTCTCCTTCGTTTTACACAATTAAGGAATGGGCTGCCGAGTTTAAACGTAGCCATACCAGCCTTGAAGATGATCTACGTGAAGGACGTCCAAAAAGTGTAACAACGCCAGAAATCATTGATCAAGTGCACGATATGGTATTGGATGACCGGAGAGTCAAAGTGCGTGAAATTGCTGAGACCATAGGAATTTCAAAAGAACGTGTAGGATATATTTTGCAAAAGAATTGCAAATGAAAAAAGCTTTGTTCAAGATGGATGCCGCGCTTGCTCACAGCAGATCAAAAACGCACTCGCATGAAAATCTCTGAACAATGCTTGGAGCGTTTTAACAAGAATAAAACCGATTTTGTGGGTCGATTTGTTAATATGGATGAGACTTGGATTCACCATTACACACCAGAATCTAACAGCAGTCAAAACAGTGGACAGAAGCCGGTTGTTTAGCGCCAAAGAAGACAAAGTCGGTTCCATCAGCAAGAAAGGCCATGGCATCGGTGTTTTGGGATGCATTTTGTTTATTAATTATCTTGAAAAGGATAAAATAATAACTGCGGATTATTATTTCGATCTTTTAACCAGACTAGACGAAATCATTCGTGAGGAAAGATCCGGTTTACAGAAGAAGAATGTCCTCTTTCATCAGGACAATGCACCTGCCCACAAAGGTGTTTTTTTGGCAATGGGAAAATTAAGGGATCTGCACTATGAATTGTTGGAACATCCACCCTATCCCCAGATTCGGTTCCCTCTGACTTCTGTCTCTTCCCAAAACTAAAACCTTTCCTCGCTGGTCAGCATTTTTCTTTGAATCAAGAGATGAATTCAGCAGCTGTGGAGGGGTATTTTGCAGATCTTACTGTGAACCACTACAGGGACGGGATAATTTAAAGATGGTGTATATACAAACATCTTTAAATGCACTTAACGATGTTCATTATTCATCTCTCGACTGCTTTCCTTCCAACTGGTCTAATACTACTTTCTATTTTGTTATTTGTATAATTATAATTTCAAATTGGTCTTATGATAATTTTATATATACTTATCTCAGTTACAATATTTACATTTTCTATCTATATGATTCTGTTTAAACATTCAAAAATAATGTCTGCCTTACGTGACACTTTATTTTCCACTCTTTGTTAGTTAATTTGAATTCGCTAGTATTGAAAATTTTAATTTACACCTGATTGGTTATCTATTAGTAACGCGCTTTTTTTTTCCCATTGATTTTTCTTTATGACATTGTCAAACTGGTTGGAAATCAAATATGTAAATTATCTGCTGTTTAGTCCACTAGTAATCGATGCATTATTAAAATAAATTGGTTACACAAGTATTGTCATATAAACAAATTGTAATTTGTAATTCATGCTTATTATGAAGTAGATAAAGATATTTTCTTCTTCTTCAGTAGAAATCAAAGTAATCTAGATTATATTAGCGTAATTAGATCATTCACTTGGACCAAAAAGTTACAGATTTTTGGTAAAACAAGTTGTGGTATGAAGCAGATAGCAGAAGGTAATGAGTAAGCTATTACGAGACTAGAAGCTAATGACTGGAATGTAATACCATATTAATGTTTTTGTTGAGGGGAAAAGACAGTCATAGAATGATTCATGGAATGGCAAAAATTCAGGCAAAGATAGAACAACAAATAACATTCTCTGTGTTTCCCATTTTTATGCAATTTTAAAACTTATATCAGAACCAATCAAAATTGATTAATCCAATATTCAAGCGACAGAATAGTCCCGGAAACGTTATGCAATGCCTCAGCAGCCATTAAACTAGTAATCAAAACAAAAGGTTGCTGCACTCCCTGTGTATACTGTAAATGAACGTAAGGCAAAAAAAAATAATAAATAAAAATTAAATAAATAAAATAATCCAACCTACCAAAGGGCAACCTGTTGCATCCATTTTAGCACTCAAACTTTGAAATAATAATTAAATTAAACAATTTCGGGACTTCTATTTTTAATATCTGATCCACAGCATTTATATATTTGACATCTACGATTTTTATTTTTAAATTTAAAAAACATATTTTTTTAATAGACCATAAACGCTCTGGAAATTTTCCGAAACTTTTCTTAAATTTCTATATTTGGCTATAAACTATGACTGGGTTCATAATATTCTCCATTTTAATATATTTCAAAAAATCAAAAGCATATTTGTAGCATAAGTTGGTCCATAAACGCAAAACATTCTGGAAGTAATAGCAGGCGTCTTACCACTCAGTTAGTAACGTGAAAAACCTTCCGTTGTCATCGAAACATTGTCACATTCATCTGTAGCTCAAAGAAACTCTTTATTAGGATGTATATAGAGAAAAAGCCCGTATATGCAAATGTCGCGGTATTCGTTAGTTTTATTCTATTCACTTAGTTTTGTAAATTACTATAGTTTGAAGCATTTTATTAAATTTTATGACACTTGAAAAAAAAAAAATAAAAGTGACTAAATAAAAGGAAAAATCGAAGTTCTGCATTTTCACATAGAGCAACTCCGAGGCTAATTTTAATGTTATCAATTTAACTATTATTCCAGTACAATTTTGCACAAACAGACATTTTAATAACTGTTGACCGATTGAAAAAGTTTTTTTTATTAAATACCGAACTACACAGACACGTATTGGAAACCACGTTTTCTGCATCTAGACAACAGATAACAACCCTAAAGCAGCCAATGGACAATTTTTGATCGATAGAATATTGATCAGAAAGTTTTCATCTGCTGTATTTCCTTTGTTTGTTATCCAAGTAACAATTGGAAACGCAAACCATTCTTTCACACGAACTAGCAATATGTTTTAACTCTTTTCGACATTTTCAAGAAAATTTGGAATAGTATTAACACCATAATGATTTGAAGGTTAAAGAATCTGACTTTAAAATAAAATATTGGTTTACTTATATCTATATATTTTATTCCTCAGAGCGATTAATTAAACTGTTTTCAACACTTCGATGCACTTATAAATATAACAAAATAATCTTTAAAAAAGACGAAAAAAATATTATATTAAATATTTATTCTACGAGGGTGATCTGAAACGTTCTCGGCCTCGATCATAGATGGAAACATTAATGGCAAGTTTTTTTTTCTAAGTTGGTACAGCTATCATAAGCATCCTTTGAAATTGCAAGTCATTCTATCAAGTAATTTGTTTTATACAGCTGTCTGAAGCAAAAGTGTTGTCTGTATCCTTTGAAACGGATAAAACTGAGTATCGTGAGGTTATAAAATTCTTTGTAAATGAAGGTTTAACGCCAAAAGAATTTCATTCGAAGTTCATAAAAGTTTATGGGCACTCTTCTCCTTCGTTTGCGACAATTAAGAAATGGGCTGCCGAGTTTAAACTTGGCTGTACTAGCCTTGAAGATGATCCACGTGAAGGACGTCCAAAAAGTGTAACAACCAGAGATCATTGATTAAGTGCACGATATGGTATTGGATGACCGGCGAGTCGAAGTGCGTGAAATTGGACGTAGGCATTGCTGAGATATAATTGCAATTGCAAAATGAAGAATTGCAAATAAAATAGCTTTGCTCAAGATGGGTGCCGCGCTTGCTCACAGCAGATCAAAAACTTACTCAGATGAAAATCTCTGAACAGTTCTTGGAGCGTTTTAACACATCAGCAGGAAAGATGATGACATCGGTGTTTTGGGATGCTAAAGGCATTTTGTTTATTAATTATCTTGAAAAGGGTAAAACAATAATCGAGGAATATTATTCCGATTTTTTAACCAGACTAGACGAAAAAATTCGTGAGAAAAAAGTCGGTTTGCAGAAGACAAAAATGATCTTTCATCAGAACAATGCATCTCTCCAGAGAGGTGTTTTGGCAATGGGAAAGGGATCTGCACTATGAATTGTTGGAACATCCACCCTATTCCCCAGATTTGGCTCTCTCTGACTTCTGTCTCTTCCCAAAACTAAAACTCTTCCTCGCTGGTCAGCGCTTTTTTTCGAATCAAGAGATGATTGCAGCTGTAGAGGAGTATTTTTACAGATCTTACTGAGAACCACTACAGGGACGGGATAATGGCGCTGGAGCATCGCTGGAATAAGTCGAGGCATAAGCAATTATGGGACGTATCGCCATCTGATAAAGTAATAGTTTATTTCTTGTATTTAATTTGCTACGACGGTTAATCATGGGGTAAAGTTGAGCGAGTGCTTTGGACACTTTTGTACAGGTGAGATTGAGATTGATGTGATTATTGAATCGTAGTACTTTATCTAATTGTATCCCAAGATATTTAGTTTCTGTTTGTCGTCGGTTTTAGCATTAAACAGTTGGATATCTCCTTTGAGGGATACTAGCCTTCTGGTGAAGACAATGGCTGTGCTTTTTGAGGATTAACTTGAATCCTCCAATCTGAGAACCATTTTTCCAGGATGGCAATACTGTCTTGTATTTTTCTGGTTACCAGGTAAGGACGAAGAGATCCGAGAACAAAAGCGGAGCTAGCAATGAGCCTCGTGGAACAATAGCTAAAATATTAGTTCCACGAGTTGATTTTACGTTGATGAAGTTTCATCAATTCGTGATGAAACATTCATCACGAGTTGATGAATGTTTCAGCAATTTTTCCTCGATTGGATAGTAAGCTGATGGGTCGGTAGTTTTGAGGAAACTGCAGGTCTTTACCAGGTTTGTGTATTGGAATAAGTCGGCAATTTTTGATGTTGCAGGAAAATACTGCAATCTTAGTATTGCGTTGATGATATTGACAAAATGCACTATAAATTTGCATGGGAGTAGTTTGATGATTTTGTTTGAGACACCGTCTGGACGTGGAGCTTTTTTGTTGTTGAGATGTTTGATGATGTTAATTATTTCTAATGGAAAAGTAGGGTTGATAATCTCTGAATTGTTTTTAGATTGTCTTAAAGTGCGTCTGACATGGTGAACCTTGTATACGAGGTTGATATTTATATTTTCATGTGCAAAACTGCACTGCTCTTCCAGATTGCTAACGAGGGCTTCGGCTTTCTCTGTAGCTGTATATATAGTTCGCCCACCATTTCTAGATCCCTTGTTGGATCTGTGCCAAGAATAGTCGATTCATGCTGAAGGGGAGAAAGAAATGAAGGATGTACGAATTGGTCGCCAACATGCGAAATCACGTGCTTTCTTGTCTGTCGCTGTACTAGTACTAGCTTGATTTTTGTTGTTCTCTTTTTGCATTATTTTTTTATTATTAATTTGTATGATGGATCCAGTACAGTCAACAAGTTCTATTGTTACACGTTTCAGTAGCTCTTGCAAAAGAATATTGAATAATGTGCTGACATTCTGCGAAAAAGAATCGTCAGAAGGCCGTCTTCTTGTTCCCCTTTCTCAAGTCATAAAATGCAAGTGCAATTGCGGGCGTATCGGGGTCGACTGTTAAAAGAATTCGTAGGGAATCAAAAGGTGAAGGTAAGCCAAAATTTAAATCTCCTAAAAAAAAAAAAAAAAGCGCCAGAGTAAAACCATCGAAACCGTAGCTTTGAATGGTTTTGATGTAGACGTTATAAGAAGAGCTATTCACGAAATTTACGTGGTCGAGAAAAGAGTGCCAACTGTTCCGAAATTGATTCCTGTGCTTAAAGAAAAAATTAATTTTCCGTGGTAAAGAGAAACTTTAAGGAAAATACTTCATGAAATCGGATTTTGTTTTAAAAAGTCCCAGAATAAAAGGAAACTTATCATGGAGCGAAGTGACATTGTTTTATGTAGAACGTAGTATTTGCACGTATTAACACTCTACGTACATTTTTCCAACTGTTATACAAGCAAAATAGTTACACTTTAAAAACAACAATGTTCGTAAAAGAAAAGCTAAATTTTCCGACCTGTAATAATAAACAAACTCAGTTTGTTTATTATTACCTCCCAGAAGACAGATTGATTACCTTATTATTGGAATGGATTCTCCTTTTTCTGACATGCGCAGTAGTTTCGAGGGACCTCAAATCGGTGGGCGAACTATACCATACTGTGCTCGGCCTGCATATGTGTATGCGAGGGGGAGGGGGGGGGATTTACGTTTTTTACATAGAGTTTTCAAAAATTTCCAAATTGAGTGATCCTCAGGACTAAGAGATGTTAGCTTATTTTCTTAATCTTGATTTTTCTGGTTTCTAAGAGCTTCTCTAACTAGATTGTTCAATTTGTTGAGGAGTTTTCGATCTTGTGGAGCACGTGTGTTGTGATATCTTTTCCTGGCTTTGTTCTTTTCCATAATATCATCCGGGAGACGATTGGGCTTATAAGAAGTTGAAGTCTTAGCCACGGCTAATGCTTTGCTAATTTGATTTGTAAGGTTGGCTATTGCTTCGGCTATCTCATTCTGTTTGGTGAATGCTGGACCAATGTTCGGGAAATACTTTGGATATTTTTTCCCAAGCTATGAAGGAATGAGGGGGGGAGGTTATTCCTTAGTGCCTAATTTAAGTAAGATAGGGTTGTAGTTTGATAACAGCTCATTAGTGGTTTGCAGTTGATACTGATATCTAGACCATCCGGACTGCCAAAATGACCACGATGAGTAGGTTCTGTGGGACTTGCTACTGCAACATAAATGAACTTCATGTAACTGTTCAGTATACAATCGTTTCTATTGGTCGTTTTGTTGTTCCATGCTGAATGCTTTGCTTTTAAATCCTCTGCAATGATGGTGGAATCTATAGTACCTAAGATGACGTCTAAATCCGCTATCAGTAAGTTTTACTCAGTCAGTTGTAAGATTTTAAGTTATCCAGCATTGTTGGTGTAAACGTCAATGCCTGTTTTAACTCTAGATTTTTGGTTTTGAGGTTGGCTATGGCATTATGTTGAAGGTAGTTTTTAATATAGATGGCAGTGCCACCACCTCTGGAATCGAGTCTATTATTTCTATACATCGTGTATCTATCCTCGTAATTTCGGATTGTTTGCTGGCCTAAGATGTGTCTCACTGATTACAATTACATCTAGATTGTGTCTGAGTGCGAATTCTTGCAGTTCAAGTATTTTGTTGATGAAGCCGTTGGAATTCCAAGCGGCGATCAGAAGAGAGTTTGGTAGAATTTTGTTTCTATTCATTACTAAGTGCAGTTAAAATATAATGGGTCTCTTGCAGAAATCAGAATTTTCGATTAAGCCGTCCGAGTTTAAGTTTTCCATAGGAAATTAAATTCTCACCTGTTAATCAGTTACTGCTTTTCACAAAGACAAAAGTAAACATCGAATAGGATCATTGCTATAAACAACAGTATGACATTCACAATCACCTACGAATCGTCCGCGCGGTTAGCCTAGTGGCTGTGCGCTTCGCAACCATATGCCTGGAGAAGGAGTGTCCTAGGTTCGATTCCAGTCGACGACTTGAGGAGCTTAAGGATCTTCCTCAGCTATAGCCAAGTTAGCCGGTCTTGGGCATGGACCTCAGGTTTTCCCCAGTTTATCGGAGGGGTTTTCAACCCCCAAGCAGGCAAACCGACCCTGTGAACATACACGGGTATATACAGTCAGGAATACTTAAGACAATACCTCCAGCCATAGATCTGCATTGTCAACTATACCGGTCCCGAGCCCGGATAAAATAGAGTGAATTGAGCTGGTGCCGTACCTGCCCGTAAAAGGGGTCTCATGGCCGTTAAATCACCAAATGAAACGAACGAACCTTCGAATCAAAAAACTATCGTAAGTCAATGTAAATGACCAATGAAAAATAGTCAAATCAGAATTACTTTCTCGCCAAGTAGGAATTTTGATCCATTTTATCAATTTAATTTTTTACTGTTAATATTATAGTTATTATTTTTTTATTAAAGTTTAATATTAATATTATTAATACTAGTAGAATTAACATTAATAATAATATTATTATAAAATTATATACTATTCAATAAAATATATGGTTAGAAAACAAAAGCTTTTTCGATATTATAGGTAACTATTCAGAAAATGCAATTTATATTTATAACCCTTGATAGATAAAGAGCAACACTCGAAGCTTTAATAAAAAAAAAATGTCTTAAAATTAATTATTCTTTTTTTTCGACAAAGCTTACCATAAGGTCATAATAATTTAAATTTGTATTTTTTTTCTCTCGAAATCTTTTTCATCTGGATTGTATAAAGACTCGCTAAAAACGCGGAATTAAAATATGAACCTTTTTTTTTGGCATCATATTTTAACAGAAATGAGAGTTTTTGACTAGTTTAAAATTAAATGAAGTTCTGACAATAGATGGATAAAAAAAATTCTTTTTTTGGAATGTGCTGAATATGGACGAAATTCCAAGCAATGAAATAAATGCTGGTTCAAGAGTATCTCAATTCGGGAACAAAACGTTTAGGACTAGGTTAAATGTTCTCTGAAATGGGAAGTGCACATTTGCGCAGACGCAGTAAATTAAACGGACATTGCAGCACGTATTTTTGCTTCTCTTTTGAGTTTTAACAATTCTAAGATAGCAGTGGTGATTTAAAAGTGTACTTTTAATGAACGTAATAAAATGTATACTTTCCAATGACTTCTGAAAGGTGAAAAAAAAAAAAAGATTCCACAACAACTTTTTAGACAAATGAATTATGACAACTACACATTAGTCTGCTTAAATTGAACATGCACGCAGGGTTTTAATACCACATGAAGTGCTGTAATGGGATAATTGATGACTGGAGAGGATTCCTTTTTGGCTTGACGAATCTTTATTCACCCTGTGAGCTCGTGGGAGGGTCAAAAATTAAATCAAATTCAGGAAACTTGTTGCGGTGATTTGTGAATCTGGTGTTTAATGAAAGCCATCCTTCACTTTCACGCAGCTATAATCGTGGACAATAAAGAATAATAATCCTACAGCTATGGTTCTTGAACCGAGTGGTGAAGAATGTTGATCAACTTGCTCGCATTTTTTTTCTCGTTTTTTTTGAGGATAACCAAATAAGGCAATATAAAAAATAAATCTCTATACTTTGATAATAAAAAAATGGAGAAATACTGAATACCGAAAATATTTGAAACTACTTTTTAAAAAATCCAAACGGTAAATATTAGACATCTGAGATCATATACGGCTACAGATAATTTTTTTTTTTTTTTGGTCGATTGTGTCCTTGATGATGGAGAGATTCTATTAATATTTGTCACAAATTTATGATTTATCATCCTTACCGCAACGTGCTTCAAAATCTAAAATTGCTTTTATGCGGTAAATATTCCTCAAGGGTTACTTAGGAAACGTTAATTTTGCAATAACACTCTTCACATCTTCATCTACTTTCATAATGGATCAACGATGAATACATCCGTGGCCATATGTGGAATTACTATTCCACATATGGCCATGTGTGGAATTACTATTCCACAAAAAATACGTATTATTTTGTGGAATAGTAATTATGATAGTCCTTATAGTCCTTATAAGGACTGGCTTAAAGGGGCGAAGCAAGAATGCTTTTCATCTTCCCCGTTATCTGTAGAGGACAGTGTAGGGATAAGGTGTTATTCAGCTATTAAAGCTGTGATCATGGCAGGAGAGTAACAGCAATAGCCGAGCCTCAGTTAGAACTTCATTGGCTACAGCATTGCCATCCATTACCCTTCAAGAGTATTGGATTGAATGAATCAATCACCCGTTGAATTATGATAAGGACAAGTAATTGATTTTTAATAAAAATAAAGTATCGTAAATTTAGAAAGGTTTATTCTAAATATATTGAATTTTTAAAAATATTTCAAGAGATAAAATATTTTATTATTAAATTTAAATGTAAATAAAATTTACATTATTATTTCATATAAAAATATAAATTATACATATTAATGCATAAATGTAGCATGCAGGTGTAAATCTGTTGCAACGTATTAAACGTTTTATAGATATACATGAAAATTGGTTTATTTTTATATCTAATGCTCACCACATTCCTGAAAATTCAAAATTATTCACATTCTGAGAATAGAAATAACTTAACGAGATTACTAAATAGTGAAATGTAGCTCTTAACGGCACAATGAATTAATTATAATATCATTCTGGAAACTGGACTGAACATACAGTATACAATGTGTAGTTCGATGTTTTGACACCAGGGGTTTCGGTAACATTGCAGTTAAACTATCTATTAGTATACAGATTTATTCCCGAAATTAATTTTTATGCCATCATCCATTAATGCTATAAAATAAATAAGATCCTGGGTTAATTTTTTGGAAGACATTATTGTGTAGACACACAGAATAAGATCTTATAAATAAGATTATTACAACTTACATTTAGAAATGTGACAAACGTTCTGTACTTCATAAGTCGGATGCCTTTAAAAAAATAAGGAGAACCACGTTCAAAATTAATACTTAATATCTTACTTGCCTAAGAAGGTGAATTCAGTATTTTACTGAAAGACCAATAAATCAAATTTTATTACCTGGAAACGTTTTATGCTGAAATCGCAGTCGGATCACATCAGCTAGTTTCTGTAGATGTATGCTCGATTTCCAATATGCTCAAAGAGTATACGAATTGCCCCTCATCAGCCACATATGTTCGGAGAATAAAACTCTTCCGTTAAATTTATGTCTTATGTGTCTACATTTCTCGATATGCATGCTGCATGAAAGAGGAAATGGTGCGGAAGATCTTAAAATAGCACCAGAACGTCATCTGCTGTACATTAGTCGCTGCTCTTATGGTTAGAAGGACAAAAAAAAAAAAAAAAAAACATTTTTCTAAGTTGCCAGAAACTGTCATTCAGTATACGTCAAACTCGATATTTCTCTGTACGGACTATTATCAGCTAACTTTGGAGTTTTTCGTAGTTCTGTGGATAGAAGTGCTTCAGTTCTTTTTCAAATAAGTGAGCAGGTTATTTTTATTTTTTTTTGGGGGGGGGGGAGCTCCTTAAAAGAAACAACAAAAATCCTTTATTTTTGTTGTTTCTTTTATTCTTAATAACCACCAAGTTATTAAAAATAAAGTTTTTTGTATATTTTAGATATATATATATATATTTCCTAATACATGTCTCGAAGTGTTTAGACAAATTTTGATGAAATTTAGTATGGACGAATACCTACGACCATCTATTAATATACATTTTTTTTAATCCTTTGAATGCAAATATGTGAAATAAAATTACAATGGTAACCGTTCGGCATTGCACTCACCAAATATGTTTCCTTGCATAAGTTGCCTTGATTTGTTCAAATTGCGTATATTCGCCTTATATCAGTACTTTAAGGCTTCAGTGACTAAAAGCTTTGTTTTAAATTCATCGTAAATTTAAAATTAAAGTATGTTATCTTTATAATATTATAGAATATTAAATATAATGAAGAATATTTTAAATTTTTTGATAAAACTTTAATTTTATTGAAATAAATTGAATATTTTAATGATACCTTTTTATAATTTATAACAATAAGATTAATGATTTAGAAGAAATTTTTGTCTAAATTGAGTCTCAGAGATAAGATCTACCTATGAAGCATCTTCAGCGTAGTTCTTTCATCATTTAGTAGAATTTGTTTTTTAGATTCGTATTCCGTAGAATTTGTAATAGTCGTTGTGTTGCGTCTATCCGCTTTCAATACAATGATAGTCTTATACTGCCTAATATAATATATAATATAATATTTTGTATATCAATTCGGTCTATTTCTGTAATGTTTTTATGGAGTGGGTTTGCTTGAAGTAAGTAGTAAGTAAGCTGCTTGAAAATCCGCAGAAAATCTACTACATATTTAGGGACTCTATGAAAGCCTTTCTCTACACTGGCCATGATACCCAATTTTTGAATCTTACCTCGGCGATAACGCAAAATTGAAACATCGTGAGAGATTTCAATTTTGTGTTTGTAATATTCCAGATAAAATAATGTCCCGGAGTTCAGCGAGCGAGGGAACTGGCGTCAACAGGCCGATGCTGCGTTCTACATGATCCAACAAATGTTCGATTGGATTCAGATCACGAGAAACAGACAAACAGCGGAGCACACAGAATGCTCGGATATTCTCTTCGGACCACTCATGCAATCTGCGCTTCTTTTCTTTTCTTTTTTTTTTTTTTTTTGAAATAGGCGTTGTCTTGTTGGAAGAGACGATCATCAGTCCATTGGGCCATTGTAAGCATTACCTGAAGGATTTCTCAGTTCAATAGGGATGAGAGGACCCAGTAATGTCCATGAGAACCGCCTCCATACCAAGATATCTCCATCATTGGCCTGTTTATAGAGCCGACAGTGCAAGACGTGCATTTGCACGGGGCGGCAAAGTTGGCATAAACTATACGAAAAATAAGGGAGAAGGGGCGGCAAAATATGCTACTACACGGGGCGACTATACGAAAAATAAGGGAGTAGGGGTGGCAAAATATGCTACTGCATGGGGCGACAAAAGTCCTAGGGGTGGCCCTACCTGTTTACGGCCAAAAGTTTGGCCGAAAAGAGGCTGGGATGGGGGGGGGAGGATTTAATCTTTTGACTTGTGACTGTATGTCTGACAAGTTCCTCGGTCTTTCTTAAAATACATGTTTAGTTTTCAAATTTTAATTTTAAGAAAGATCGAGGAACTTGTCAGATTTGTTATACATTCATGTTATACACTATTTACTATTATACATTCATGTTCATAGAAACCTTATCACCTTACATAAATAGAGTTTTAGTAGTTAAATGGTCATTTTCATTGGTTTACCATTAGATATATCGTTGTACTGCATCATCTATCATTCCCACCGGTTTCTGTATAACATAATAGTTGCTGTTAATGCGTCAAAATTTTTTATGCTATAAATAGACAGCAAGAGTTAGTTTTCGCATTTTCATTCTGAGATTGCTATGGCTAATTACGTGCAGCTAACACCTCACAGAAAAAGTGTGTGATTCAAGCTTTGAATAGAGAAGGCTATTCCTCTCGTAGCTAAAAGGGTGTCCTGTAGTCAAATCTACTGTGGTAAGGCTGCTGTAGAAAGTGAAGCAAACCGGATCTACTGAAAGGAAGAAGGCTACTCTCTACACCATGCCAAGATCGATTTCTAAAGCGGCTCTGCCTCAAAAATTGCAGTGAGTCGTCCGAAGAACTGAAATGGGACTGGGAAGTCCTATTTCGGTCCCATAAACGGGAGTTGTGGCAGTGGCAAGCTCGTAACTGTCAGGAGAAGACTCGTTCGACAGGGACTGATAGCCAAGCACCCTAAAAAGAAGCCCTTATTAACCAAAAAGAATTAGATTGGCTCGGTTAAATTGGTGCAAAAAGTATTCCAAATGGAGCCCTGATCAGCGGAAAATAGTTTTTTTTTTTTTTTCTGACGAGAAACAGTTTAACCTGCAGGCCGTCGATGGTAGACAGACAATTCGAAGACGATCGGGTAAAAAGTCAACCCTGACTGTCTGGTGTCAACAGTCAAATTCTCAGCCTGTCAGATGATCTGGAGCTGCATGTCATATCATGGAGTTGATCGCTTGTTTCGCAAAAGATTCAGTAAATGCACAAGTGCGCCAGAAAATTTTAGAAGAATTGAGGCCTACTATCAGAGACCACTTTACCGTAACGACCAACTGCATTTTTCAAGATGATTCTGCCTCTTGTCATAGGACAAAAAGTGTAAATGTTGAAATTTTTTATCATAGTTTTTATTATACATTATGACCTCACATCACTTGCCTTAGTATCCCATAATCCAAAGCGCGCGCGCGCACACACACACACACACACACACACACACACACACACACACACACACACACACACACACACACACACACACACACACACACACACACACACACACACACACACATCCTTTCGGACATGTAAAATGCTACGTATAATGGGAAGGGCCACTACCCAGACAGGTTTGACCTTTATTGAGGTAAAAAAGTAAAGGGGTGCTCATCATAGGCCTAGAATAATTAGTGTAGGTGTGCAAGAGAACCTGATAATATTAGGAGATAGAAAATACAGATAGATAGATAGTATGAGAGAGAAAAAAAAAAGCCTGAGCTCTTTTATATCATCATATAGCCAAAGGCTATCAGTTTTCCATTTTCACCAATCTCATATAGAAGAACGACCAAAAGACCAATTGAAATTAAATTCTAACCAGTGGGAGCCAGACCCGGGAGAGAGAGATACCAAGGTTTTTATAAGGACTGGCTTAAAGGGGAGAAACAAGAATGCTTTTCATCTTCCTCGTTATCTGTAGAGGACAGTGTAGGGATAAGGTGTTATTGAGCTATTAAAGCTCTGATCATGGCAGGATGGTAACAGCAATGGCCGAGCCTCAGTTAGAACTTCATTGCGTACAGCATTGCCATCCATTACCCTCCAAGGGAATACCAGATACCAAGGTTGAAGTAATGTAGAAGTCATATATGTCTCATATACAAGTAGCCAAAAGGTGCTAGACCTTATTAATAAAAAATCTCTGGATAAGATAAAGATGTGAAATTTTTTAACTGGGTTCTATTATACATTAAAGATACCAACTATATAATTTCTTGGTATATAAACATGAGTGTACATCTATTTCAAAATAAGTGCTGAATACATTTTGACTTCAATGAATACTAATACAAAATTATACTATTAAAGACTCTTTAATAGTATAATTTTTGCCTGTGTATCACGGGCATCTTCAGTACATTTTAAGCACAAAATTAAATGTCAATAACTGACAATTCCAAAAAGTGCGACCAAAGTAGCTAGTGTAAGATAACTAAAACGGTCAATAAATTTCCTAAGAAAAAAAAAATGTATACAATAAAAAGTTAGGAAAGATTAGCTGATTTACAAAGTACTATCTCCCATAAAGGGGATAGACGTAAGCCGTCGGATAGGTTTAAGTTAGGAGAATGAAGTAAAGTTTCACGTTTCTTTATAAAGGTGTTCCATGAGGAACCGACTTCTGTGAAAGACTCTTGTCTTTCTCCAATGAACTCTATGTCTAGTGAAGATGGCAGGCTCTGCAAGTCCAGACTTTTCAGGTTTAAAGTATTCAATATAAGATTGGTGTTCTTCTAGCCGAATAGAGGCAGATCTTCCTGTTTGTCCGAAATAAGATAATCCACAAGAACACGGAATCTGGTAGATACCTGGATAATTAAGATGTGGAAGCTTGTCCTTAGGAGAAGTGAGAAAGGTGGAGATTTTTCTAAACGGTCGAAAGGCAACAAAAATATTCAGTGGTTTTAAAATTTTTGCTAAACGTTCGCTAATGCCTTGTACATAAGGGATAGAAATGCGCATTATTTCTTCTGTATTTGAAGAGGAAGACATATATAAAAACTACTCAAAGCTCTTTTAATGAAGCAATTCTTATAACCATTAGATAGAAAGGAAGAAGTTATATATTGCTGTTCTTTCTGTAAAAGATCGTCTGAAGAACAAAAGGAGTCGGCCCGATGAACCAGTGTTTTAATAGTTCCTGCCTTTTGACTGGGATGGTGATGAGATTCAGCATGGATATAATGGCCCTGTATGAATCTTCTTTCTATAGACCTGAGAAATGTAAGTTACCATCTGGTTGACAAAGAATTAAAAGATCTAAAAAGGCTAACTGCTTATTTGATTCTACTTCTAGGGTAAACTGGATCCTAGGATAAAGTGCGTTTAACTTAGTGAGAAAAACTGTTGAAGTTCATCAGAAGAGCCATTCCATACAGCAAAAATGTCATCGACATATCTGAACCAATGAGTAGGTCTGGGAGAATGTTGTCAAAGATACGTTGTTCAAAATGTTCCATAAAGAAATTGGAGATAGCAGGAGAAAGAGGATTGCCCATTGCTGCTCCTTCAATTTGTTGATACAACTTATTTTTAAAGGAAAAATAACCAGAATGTATTACTAAATGAAATAATTTTACAATGTCTAAAAGAAATTCCTGTTGCAGTAATTCAATGCTTTCAGAAAGAGGCACATTTTGTATCTATAAGTCTACCCACGGTATGCCTCTTTTAAAACTTATGAATACTAATGATTGCAATATGTGGCAATGATGGGTAAGGAAATTAAGAGAATCGGGTGAACAAGAACTGAAGGCTTTTGATCCAGAATGCTGTCTAGAAAAGGGGTGATCAGGTATCAGATGACCCTATCTGTTTCACTTAAGGACTCACTCCAGCTACTCCCTCATAAATGTCCTGTTTCTGTTTTACACCTTTTCTATAGCTATTTTCATGAAGACTGTTTCTCCGAACTGACCCACACAATTCCTCTAACCATATTTTTTTATAAAACTTTCGCTAAAACCACATCTTCTACTTGTTCTAATATCTCATGAACAATAACCCATTACTTTTTTTAGCGGCATTAAGTCCCACAGCACTAACGTAGCAGTGGTTTTCAATCTCTCGTCTACAGGCTCGATGTGATAAAAAGACTGGAGGAAGTCACGAAAAAGTAAGTTTCATAATAACAACTATTGAACACTCACAATATTCATTCTCACACATTGAATACTTTTGTTATTTTGCATGATTACCAATGAGAATAGTGCATTTCAAATGCCTTAACGCAGTTTAATAGTGATCCTAAATACCAGATTCCAGCCAGGAAAAAATTATTATTATATCTTCGATATGTTTTATCAGTAACATCGCAATTATAGTTGAAAATAAAAGTCCCACAGTGTTTGAACCTGTGACTTTAACAACAAAATTTATCTTAAACATATTATATTAATCAACTGCTTTAATTCTTTGCATGTAATAATATAGTCTGAAAATTTTCAAAGATGGATTTTTCCCATTATCGATATTTTTTTTTCTCTCTCTCTCTCTCTCTCTCTCTATCTATCTATCTATCTATATGTCAAAAGAAAAATCAACAGAAGAACATTAGAATCAGACAACTTGAAGAAGAGCTCAAGTATCTCCCAGAAGAAAGCCCTGAACATCATTCTGCCTTCCAAGCCATACAAAGACAGGCAGAATTATCAGCAAAAGGTGCCCTACTTAGATCGCGGCATACACAAATAAATCTTTCAGACGCCCCCACAAAATATTTTTTCTCTTTGGAAAAAAAATTCCAGGCAGCAAATTCCATCTCTGCTATCAGACTTCAAGATGACAGCATCACAGAAGATCCAAGAAAAATCACCTCTGAAATCCTAAAATACTACAAGAATGCATACAGCACTGCAGGAACATCCCATCATGCCATTCACAAAATACTGAAAGAAACAAAAAAAATCTCTGCAACAGATCGGAACCACTTAGAAAAGAAAATCACGCTACATGAACTGAAAACCGCATGCACATCCTTGCCAAAGAACAAATCTCCTGGCCTTGATGGTCTCACGTCAGAGTTTTTCCAAGTCTTCTGGAATCAACTCGGACCACTTCTCCTCGAAACACTGCAAGAAGCCTATATCAATGGCCTCCCACAATCCGTCACGACCTCAGTAGCACGATTGATACCAAAGAAGGGAGACCACACGGATATCCGAAACTGGCGTCCAATCTCCCTAATTAATACCGATTGCAAAATAATTTCCAAAGTTATAGCAAAACGAATAAAGCCAACACTGCCTGAAGTTATTGGCCAACATCAAACGTACTCTGTCCCAGGAAGATCAATACATGATAACCTCGATTTAATAAGAGACCTCATCCACATCGCAAACAGCCAACATGAAGACCTAGCACTCGTCAGCCTTGATCAGGAGAAGGCTTTCGACAGGGTAGAGCACGAATACCTTTATGAAGTTCTAAAGGCATTTGGCTATGCTCCTCTCATCATTGAAACAGTGCAATTGCTTTACAGAGATGCACACTTCTGTTTAAAATTCAACAACAGGCTCACTCGCACTTTGTCATACTCTCGAGGGATCAAGCAAGGATGTCCCCTCTCTGGTCCATTATACACACTGGCCATAGAACCCTTCTTAAAAAGAATACACGACAACATCATCTCCAAACGAACCAGAATAATAGAACCACATCAAAAAATTACCTTATCAGCATATGCCGATGACATCACTGTAATAGTACGAAATGAAGAAGAAATGACAGTAACCGAGGAAGCACACAGACTATATCACAAGCCTCAGGGGCCAAATTAAATTCTGCCAAAACCACGGGCTTGTGGTCAGGCAGATGGAAGTCTAGAAATGATTCTCCGATCGAATCTACCTGGTCAAGCGAAGGACAAAGATACTTAGGTGTGCACCTTGGCAACACCAAAATATATAACACACTGAACTGGACACAGCTGCACAATCGTTTTAAACAGGTGCTAGGTAAATGGAACAGCGTTCGTACCATGCCTTCACTTAGAGGAAGAGTACTAATAGTTAACCAGATGGCTGCGAGTGTCTTATGGCATACCCTCAATGTACTCACACCTTCTGAAGAATTTCTCTACCACATTCAAAAGGAAATCAAACGTTTCCTCTGGAACAAAACTCACTGGACAACATTCCCTCAACTCTGCAAGCCACTCAGCAAGGGAGGTCAAGGCCTGATTTCC